>NC_046372.1:35834811-36112003 GCF_011125445.2 Fundulus heteroclitus
ATGTTTCAGGTTATAATGAATACTCTAGCGAGAAACGACATATTTTTTTTTATTTTGTGCGTTTGTAGAGTCAGCGTGTAGAAAATCTTTTTAAAACACAGTTTTTGTGTTTTTTTCAGAAAGCGGGCTCCGTACATAGCCTATCTGACCAGGTGTCGCCAGGGACTGCAGACGTCTCAGCCCACTTGGAGAGGCTCCTACAGAGGGTGCTGAGAGACAAGGAGGTGGCAAACCGCTAACTTCACAACTGTCTGTGTTCGCCTCCTCCTTGAACAATATGGACAAGATGCTGGAGTTCATTAAAGGTATTTTTTTACCATCTCCTCCCTGTATGTATCCAAACCCCGGCTGAGCATATTGACGTGCCGGCTTTCAGAGGAGAGACTCTGACAACCTCACCAGGCTATTTCCCCACACTTTTGACAGGTTACATGATTATAATGCCTTTCTGCGTATTGTCAGACGCAACACTAAAGCAAATTGTAAAGATAAAATGCTTAAGCCTAAATCCTATTTCATTGTTTCTTTTTCAAATGATTTCCTGTAACTATTTACATCCTTTCAAGACAGGTTTTGGCACACGCGCATTGACTGTTGTCCCTGTGCTTGGCTTAAGCTTTCCAGGGGTGCACAGCTGCTGACGACAAGACTGCAGCAGTGGAGGATTTTCTGCGCTACTTGTACGGTGCTATGGCCCGTGATGCCATTTGGCAATATGCAAGCGAGGACCAGCTGCAGGACGCCCAGATGGCTATCGAGCGCAGCGTTATGAACCGCATCTTCAAACTGGCCTTCTACCCCAATCAGGACGGAGATATTCTCAGAGACCAGTGAGTGGCTGTTGTGCCTGCTGTGCCAAGAAAAACTGCTAATATGTACAAAATGTGAACTTTGCACGTGCTCCGCTGTCTGCAGGCTGTTCCACGAACACATCCAGCGGCTCACAAAAGTTGTGACAGCAAATCATAAAGCTCTGCAGATCCCAGAGGTATTATCCTGATGACTCTTTTTTTTTTTTTTTTTTTTCTTTCCTTTGGCCAATGTGTTCATAAAAGAGAAACTACAGTTGCAGCTCAATAAATTTGAATGTCATTGAAGAGTTAATTAATTTAAGTAAATGGTTTTAAAAAGTCAAACTCAAAGATTCATTATAGGCATAGTGATGTAATTAAAATGTTTATTTCTGTTGAATTTGAATGTCTTCCAGTTAGTTTAATCCATAAACTCTGTCTCCTAGAAAAATCACTGTATTATAACGCAAATGTAAAAAAGATTTTTGATATAGAAGTGTTGGGCTATGACCTACAATCAGAAGCGGTCATTGACATCTTACACAAAGTGAGTAAGCCAGGACAGGTCATTGCTAAAGAAAGCTTTAATGGTAAGAAAAAAGTCTAGAAAATAAAGCGACAGGGAACCCCGGCCACAGAGTGCTTTATCTGAGCTTATTATTGGAAAGTTTGGTGGAAGGAAAACATTTAGAAAGTTAACTTTACACCACATGGACTTACTTTTTAGTAAGCCAACATTTTGTGTTTAAACAAAATATATACACTGACCTCGTGTAATATTTTTTGTTTTCATTAGTTTGAAGCCATCAGAATTATTTAAAATAAACACGTAAAATGTGTCAGTGTGTGTGTAATGCATCTACAACATGAATTTAACTTTTTGAAAAGAACTACAGAAATACGTTTCCTTTCTAATGATGGTCTACTTTATTGAGATGCGGCTGGTTCCCGGTTAAATTAACCTGTCCTGGTCGTAGGTCTACCTTAAAGAGGCTCCCTGGCCTTCAGCGCAGGCGGAGATCAGGACCATCAATGCATACAAGACACCACGAGATAAAGTCCAGTGCATCCTGCGCATGTGCTCCACCATCATGAATCTGCTGAGTCTAGCCAACGAAGACTCGGTGCCAGGAGCCGACGACTTCGTCCCGGTCCTCGTCTTCGTCCTCATAAGGGTAAGTTTTAATCCTTCCACTCTTCTGTCTGACATTGGGCTGAATTGGCAGTCACTTCTTAAACTTCCTGTCCACATTCACTCGATGATTGATCATCTGAGAAATCCTCTCTGTTTGACTGTAATTGCATCACACTATAAGAGCCTGCGTGCATATTTATTTATTTTTCCCCCTTTTGACACATTTCTGATTATAACCTGCACGCTGTTGCACGAGCCTCGTTGGCGCTCTTAATGTGGGCCCATCCCCTCGTCTCCTCCCCTCCAGGCAAACCCGCCCTGCCTGCTGTCCACCGTTCAGTACATCAATAATTTCTACGCCAGCCGGCTGAGTGGGGAGGAGTGCTATTGGTGGATGCAGTTCACCGCTGCGGTGGAATTCATTAAGACCATCGACGATCGCAAGTGAAGCAGAACAGCCACCTGTACGGGCAGACTGCGGGGGAAGGAGCCGGGAGACCGGGAGACTTCCCAACCAACTGCTCCCTCTGCACAGCTCCAGAAAACCTGGCGCTCAGCCCTGCTCCGAATTTGTATAGCTTGTACATAGCCAGAGACGTTGAGAGATGACAAAATATATATTACTGTACGTATGTGGACAAATCCAGATTTTAGCCGAGGCGGGGGGAGAAACTGGCAACAGTGTCGTTGAATCTGATTTCAAATATAATTTTTTTTTTTCTTGTATTCTTTTTGGGTTTATTTTTGATCTGTTAGGAATTTTATGTATTCACAACTGATAATATGAGGTTAAATCAATGTAAAATATGATCTTATCTAAAGGGACCAGACTTCCTTGGTGATGAGCGCAGTTTTTTTTTGTTTGTTTTTGTTTGTTTGTTTTTGTTTGTTTTTCATCCAGATTTGAGGGATGGGCGTCCAAATTAATTACAGTAAAATGTTTATTCATTGCATTTTATTGCAGTCATTCACAGTTACAGCTGCTGATGGGATTTAGTGACGTTCAAACTGAGATCCATTCACATCTAACCATGCTCTCATAAGGTATCCAACAGTTGGGCAGCTTATTTCATGAATAGTTTACTTCACTTTTTGTCCCCCCCCAAACTTTCACTAATTTCAACATACGGGGCCTACTTACGTGTAACGAATTCAAGGTATTTATATGCGTCGCTCTATTTAATGCTTTATCTAACTTTAAGAAAAGAGAAAATAATGCATATCATATCGGAGGGTTCTAATAAACTTGTTTTAAAAGGCTTGAGTCAGGAAGGCACCTTAGCATCGAGAAGCGCAGCGCGATTTAAGATGTACAGGGTTGACTGGTGCACAGAGCAACAGTGGGCGTTATGGATATTTTGAATAGTGCCTTTGGTGTGGGGTGCTCTGTACAGGTTTTTCATTTGTTAATCCAAAATAGGCACTGCCCCCCCCCCCCCCCCCCCCCCCCCCCATCCACACGCACACTCCACCGGGCCGCTGAAAACCCCCTTCTTGTCCCTCTGCTGGATGGCGGGCGCCGCCACACGTCTTACCGTCATGGCTCGGCCCTTTTTTTTTTTTTTTTTTAAAGCACCTGGGCTGGAACAAAACAAATCCCAACCTACCTCAGAGTTGTGCCCTATGAGCCTGAAATCAGATTAATTGTCCTGCATCAATTGACGAGAAAGTGCTGGGTCACCTTTACACTGGTTTTAAAAAAAATATATACTAAAAAAAAAAAAAAATAGAAGAACAGTTGAATATTTAATTGAACTACTGTGATGTTTGTTGTGCCGTCGTCCCTCTTTATCCGAGCAGCCTTTTGTTGATGGCATTAGAGTACGTTTTGTAATACTATACCTGAGATTCCCACGTTTCCTTGTGCAAACTATTTTGGCTCTCTACCTCCTCATGATTTCGACAAAAGGGACTTGTATTTATGTGCGCTTATTTCATTTTAAATTTTTTTTTATTCTAATTTTTGTTGTTGTCCCCAGGTGCGGTGTGGTGTGATGGCTCAGTATCATTGTGTTCTCCTAGTTCTGGTTAAAGCATGCCGTTAACTATCCAAAAATGACTGAATCGCTCTCTTCCCCCCCCCCCCTTTAAGTCCAGCTTCATTTTTCAGCACAGTTGTGCCACATGTGTTATAGTTTTCGTTGATCTATTTCTTTTCACAATTATTAACTTGACAGCACAATACACAGTAGGATAAAGGTCCAAAAAAAAAAAAGAAAAAAGGTTTTAAAAAAAAGACAACAACCGAACCAATCAACACTATTGACTTGTTACCAACTTCCAGCTGATGCTGAAGTGATTGGTGTAGAATGAATGTAGGCGTGTGAGAGGCTCGTGAGACTTGTCCACCCTCTGCCTCCTCTTGCATGAAGTCATCGAATGGTCTGTGCAGTCTCAGTCGTCATGAACTGTAGAATAGGATTATCGCGCGCCACAGACCTGCAGCTGAACCTGCAAGGGGACGCAAAGCTTTCTTTTTGTGTGTGTGTGTGTGTGTGTGTGTGTGTGTGTCCCACCCCGCCCGCCCCTGATACATGCATATCAAAAATCGGTATATTTTGCACAAAACAAACTGGTTTTCCTGGAAGATTTGACAGGGAGCAGTGCATTTCTTGCCTTTTAACCTTCAACGTAACTAATGTGATTCAAATGAAATGCAAAGTTGAGCTTCTCACTGTGTTTCAGTTTAACCTGTAGAACCAATAATGGGCAACTTCACCTAGCTTGCTTTTTTTTTTTTTTTCTTCTTCCTTTTTTTTTGTTCCAGACCCGTCTGCAACAGCACTCGAGCAGGTTTTCTGTGTATGTGCGGCGCACTTCCTTGCAGTCAGAGTAATGAATCCGATGAGAAAACCACGCACTGGAAAATCAAGTTGCAGGTTGCATCTATACTACTTAGCTTTATGTGATGTCACTTTAATTGGGGAACACATACTCCACAAATCGGATCAAATTACTTGGACCTGGCTTTGTGTGTCAGCGTGTCCTCAGATGGCCAATCACAGGACCAGTACTCATAAAGAAAACAAATTATTGCACAAAAAAAAAAAGCCAACTATGCCATTGTGTCAGCAAACGAGATTTGAGCCTTCGTTGTAAGCGACCAAACAGACTAGAGAGTTTGTCAGAGCTTCACTGCTCTGCTCCCTGTCCAACTGAGAAAGTGAAAAAAAAAAAAAAAAAAGTTTTAAATTTTGCATCCGATTTGTAAATTTATTTGTAAGCTTGCACAACTCTGACATGCGGGGAAAGCCGGTTTGTCTTTACTGTGATTAATGCATTATGTAATTCTTCTTAAAAAATAAAGAAATGAGAGATGCAGACATTTTCTCCCCCTTTTTTGTTCTCGACAACACCAACGATAAAACCCTCAGTGTCGATGTACAGCGATGTTTTTAATATTCTGCAGCTTCTTGGACAGCCGTGGCTGGATCTAGTGATTCACGCCGCAGCTGCAAGAGCTTATTAAAACAATGCATAGAATATAATTGTTAGTGGGAGCAACAGAGGAGCATTATCCACAAATAGCAACGTTCTCTGCAAACATTTCATTACTGCTGACTAGAATTTCAGCGGATTGTAATTGGAGATATGCCCTCGTCTAAAAGCCCTCCTTACTTCCCCGGCTGCCTTCTCTAATACCCATCTTTTCACCATCATAAACAGGTTCCCGGAGTGCTCTCTGTCCCCTGATGATATCTCTTAATTGTTCATTTAAATTCAAACATTGGTGAGTAAAGTTAATTAGCAGCGTAAGCCAGTGGCTAGATTGGATCTTAAGACTTGTGACGCTTAGCAGATCGGAGCTGCACGGAGACGCTCGGGTTTGTTTGGAAACTGCTGAACATCCTCTTTAAAAAAAAAAAAAAAAAAAAGAAACTATGATAAACAATGTCTTGCAAATGATCTCATAGCTTGTTCAGACTTTTAGTTTTTCAAAGTATTTCACAAAGATCTAAAAATGTCGGAGTTCCATTTGCACCGGATCTCCTTTACTCGGATGCTGCTTATTAAAATCCAGAGCAGCCAGGGGCCTTCTGATGTCACCTACCTAGTAGACAGAGTCCAGGTGTGTGTAAGTCAATCTCAGTGTACATCCAGGTGTTGTAGGAACACCTCAGAGGTTAGTTAGGGGTCAAACGGCGTCATGATACCAAGGAACACAGGGAGAGAGAGATTTGCAAGAGTGGCAACTACCAGGAAGTGTTTGAAGCAACTAAAGCTGACCTTTTTTAGATCATGCCATCCCCATGGATAACCGTGGTGGCACCATCATGCTGTGGAGGGGGCTTCAGCACGGACAGGAAGAAGGTTGGAGACCCAGACTGGCGTTCGCTGATGCTGTCTGTCCAGCCCGACTCATCTCGAGCTGTTTCACAAGAGCAACTTTATTCTCCAGCAGGGGCGGTTCTAGACAGGGGCCAACAGGGGCCCATGCCCCTGTAGAAATGGCCCTGGCCCCTGTTATGGCCCCTGTACTAAAAGCATGATGTTAAATAGACTTCTCATAATTATTTTCAATGGCAAAGAAACCATAACTGATTGGTCACTTTGACCAATATTATTTTCTACCTATACAGCTTTACTCTAAAAAGAATTTAAAACTTAAGATGTTTCACGTTTAGCTTTAGCCGTATTGAGCAGGGGGCAAAGTTTTCAACTGCTAGATCAGAGGTCTGAAACCTGCAGTTCCTGAGCCACAAGTGGCTCACTTAATATTATTACACAGTTAAATATTGCCATTTTATTGTTTTTAATTTTTTTTTTGTTCTGTGCCCCTGTGAAAAAACACTGGCCCCCACTTTGGCCCCCCTGGTACATTTGGTCTAGAACCGCCACTGTTCTCCAGATGTCAGCGCTGATGGAGACGTTGACCAAAAGATGTGCAGCTGGAACTGTAGCAAAAATAAGGGTTCTTTGCAGCTTTTATGCAGGCAAACGACACAAACGGCTACACCCCAAACGTTTCAGGTTTTACGTTGTAAAGCATGTCATTCTTCCTTCCACGCTGCTCTGCTCGTCTTTCCCATAAAATCACAGTGAAAAACGCTGAAGTTTGTGGTCGAAATGTGATAAAAATGTGGAGAGGTTCCAGGGCTATGAACTCACAAGGCACCGCATCTGCCTTTGGGTTGAGCTGGAGGTTCATTTCTACAGGTGATGACAGATGGATCTCAGGAATTTTTTTTGTCTTTTCTGGTCTCATCTATGTTTTTTTTATTGATGTCATTCTGCTACTTGAAGACACAAGCAGGCCCGAGGTCTCACCCAGATGGCTGCGGGATAACAGATGATCAGTCCAGCGGGGCTCATGCATGACTTCACATGTTGGTGTGGCGCTTCCTGACTGTAGGGGAACAACGGCCTCCCACCTCAGCGGCAGACGATGATCTCATGGCGTCCATAAACCCCGTGCTCTCTTCATGCTGCGTGGGAAAGGCTAATTGCTCACCTAGATTTCCTGTTTAAAAAAAAAAAATGTAGATAAGTCACCACTAACTGTTCAGCGGCACCCAGGTATGTTTTGCAAGGGGTGACCAGATGGGAGCAGCTAATTTTGCAATACCTAAAAAAAAAAAAAAAAAAAAAAAAAAAAAAAAAAAAGCTCCAAAAAATGTGTGACTTTTAGGTATTTTTGCTATGCCAGAACTAGAAGTTTAGATCATATTAAGATTAAACAATGAGTCTAAACCTCAAAATGCTCTTGGTACAAGTTGTCAAGAACCTATATACCAAAATTTAGCTGATCGGACAATATTAGGCTTTTTTCAGAATCAGATATACTTTAATAATCCCAGAGGGAAATTGCTGTTTCAGTAGCATCACCATAACATAGCTAAATATATCCATTATTTTTAATACATTCAACTAGGGGAACTATGAACAAGTGAGTATATTTATAGAAAATAAACTAAAAAGGTTTGCAATGCTTGCCCTGATTGAGTGGCGAGCTGTCCATGCTGTACCGCTGTTCTCGCCCAATGACCACAGGAGAAAGGCACCAGCCCCCCCAAGATCCTGCATAAGTACGCAGAGATAGTGGATGGGTTTGCAACACATTAAACCTTGTTCTTTGGCCACTGAGTAATACTGTAGGGACTGTTGCAGGAGCTGGGAGTTCATCCTGTTATCTGTGGGTTGCCGGTTCAAACCCCCGCACCGACTGGCTCAGTCGTGTCCCTGGGAAACTTCACCCGCTTTTCCTGCACCTGGTGGTGCTGATTGTCTGGCAGACCCGCTTCTGAGTCTGACCCAGAGCAGCTGTGGCTACGATGTAGCTCACCACTGGCAGCATGTGAATGACTGTAGTGTGAAGCGCTTTGGGTTAAAAAGGCGCTAAAGGTACAGCTCAATTACCATAAGGCTGGCCGTGGTCTCTGACGTGTTTTAAGTAACTTGATTGGCAAAATCTGAGAAAAATGTATAAAACTTGTGCCAGTAAGAGAATGTTACCTATGAGTTGCCACACGAAAAGAACTTTAGAGCTTTTCCACTATTTCTCAACGATTTAAAATATATTTAAAAGTATTTTTAATCATTCATTTCAAAAAGTGAAACTTTATTTGGAATCATTACACACAGGGTAAGTTTTATATATATATATATATATATATATATATATATATATATATATATATATATATATATATATATTATATATATATATTACTTTGGACTTCTTAAAGGACAGTGGGACAATACCAGGATATGACGTGGCTCCTCACGTCCTCTCTGACTCAAATCCATCTCTGGACCTCAAGCAATGTGGATTCTGGGCTTCTTCACTCTTCCTCCAGACTCTGGGACCTTGATTTCTGAACAAAATCCACAATTTACTTTATTCTGAAAAGAGTACTCTGGACCACTGTTGGACAGTCCAGTCCTTTTTCCTCTTCATTCCAGGGAAGACGCTGTTGACAGGGTGGCTTAATGCAAGCAAAGCACTTGCTGTAGTCCATGAAATGTATATTCCTGTGCATCATAGCTCTTGAAGCACTGGCTCCAGCCACAGGCCACGCCAGATTAATCTCCCCCAAATTCTCAAGGCTACAGCTACCAGTTGCTTGTCCACCATTTTCTACTGTGCCTTTACCTTCCGCTTAACTTTCTGTTGATGTGGTTAGACACAAGGAACAGGCAGATTCTTTAACAATCAGCTTTTGTGGTTCTCTCTTCTTGTGGACTGTGTCTCTGCAACCGTTGTGTCAGCAGTTTTCCACGCGATCCTGGGACATTTAACATTTTTGTTTTGATATTCTAAATTTCCGAGAAACATGCTGGGTTCTCATCACCTGTGACCCATAGGCAAATCATAAAATAGACCGAAATAAATACTTGAGTTATATGTGTGTCTATGCATTTTCTGAGTTTTACTTTTGAACTGAATTAATGAAGGGGAAAAAAATAACTCAATGATAATGAAATTGAATGATAAACCCATGAATGTGAGATCTAGGTGTACCAAAATGTGTCTTACCCTCGGTGGCCTGCAGATGGCAGACGCACCATTCCTGATGATGCTGTGCGGGTCCTGCAATGAGGGGCGCTCAGACAAAGAAGTCTACGAAGCTCGACGACTTGACATTTAAAACCATTTGGACCCACTGTCTGGTAAAAACAACAGAATAGAAACCTACTTTCTTTTATTATTATTATTATTATTATTATTATTATTATTATTATTATTATTATTATTATTATTAGTAGTAGTAGTAGTAGTAGTAGTGTATAGTCAGTAAGTAAGGTTTTTTTCAATATATGTACCTGAAAAAAAATATTAATTGTGCTCATGCATAAGCCCGCGTGCCATTCACTGCTGCGTGTCAAGCGCCCTCAGAAGACACGCCGCGCGCGCGCCCTCTCCTCACCCCTATGCGCGCTGCGTGCACGCACGCATACGCACTGCGTGTTGTTGAGCGCGAGACACTGGTACACATCCAGCTGCTACAGTGGCTAGACCTTCGGTCAGGACAAAACAACACAAGGCAGCAGCACGTCAATTAAATTAAATGTGGGGGAACGAGGAGAGGGGGCTAAATGAACAAAATGTCAAATACACATATTAAAACTTAAATGAAACAGCCGCGAGGATGCAGGCAGACGAGAAGATTAAAACTCAAAGGGATACCAAGTCTCTGTGCCCAGAGGTGCTGATATTGAAAGAGATGCAAATAGTAAAAGAGAGCCCCACTCTCTCTCACTCTAATAATTTCAGCTTAAAACTATAGAGACAAAGGCTTTGAAAAGGGGGGTTTGTGCCTACTATAAAAGCTGGGCTTTATCATAAGGTTGCTGTAATGAGTCATTAGAAAAGAAAACAAATGCAAACACTCATTGTTTGCTGCACTAAAGCACAGCCATGTGTAGCATTAAAAAAAAGGCAAACAAAGGAATGAATCTACATTCCTTCAATTTTTCCATTTCTATTCACCATAAATGATTATCAATTAGGTAAAAGTGTCAATTGCAGCGACGTGTTTCCTTTCTCTTATTTTGCTCATATCATTAGAAAAAGAACAATTTTCACAGTCCCGGCTAATCACCTCCGATGGGAAAGAGTGGGTGGTGACATTAAACTGAACCGTGGAAATGGAACAGGAATTAGATGCACTTAGCCATCACATGTTAATGGCAGCAATCAACAGCCAATTACCCGGCGTTCTTGAGTACCTTGACAAGCGCAGGTGTACCCTACGACTAACACGAGCCCCTTTTGTGGGTTTCCGTGAATTCCACCGTTTACTGCGTTCTCTGATTGTGCCTGTGCGTTCTGTCGAGGTTGCAATTAGGCAATATTGTTATATTCAAGTGTCAAGTGTTGATCAGGAGAAAAAAAATAAAAAATATCCCCACAGAGCAGTAATGTATGCACTTTGTCCAGATGCACGTAAATCAATAAAGCTGTTATTTGTTTACATCAGAATGTCCTCCGTTGTTGTCGCTTTCAGAAATGCCTATACTGTTACACTAATGTGCATATTTTCAAAATAGGTGTCAGAAATGCGTTGGCAGCCTTGCGTTGCTTTTATTTATTTTTTAGTCCGTCTGCGGATTGCCGTGGTGTTTCTGCCTGGCATGGTCCTCACTGTGAGCATGATCTGGGCTGAAGATGTGCTGCTGATGCTGATCATCTCTGTCACTATAGGGTGGAATTCAGGGCTGAGCTCACTGTTGCCCTGACATATTCTAGAAAACACACAGGGACACGCATGCACATGCGTTAGCTAGCCGTGCACACTGTAAGGCCAGCATCCCTCCGTGACCCATTTTGATTTTTCTGTCCTTAAGCAACAGGTGATAGGGCTTCCCCCGGATGTCATCTGTGTCCCTGGCCTCGGTTGAAAGACAGCGTTCAGGACCCAGGGAGGGGTGGCTGGCTGGCTGGCAACATGCCCGATCTGCAAGTGAGCTGTCCTATCATTGACATCAAGTAAGCTGAAGATGTCATGTCTTCATCTTGTGAGAGTTCAATCCCCCTTTCAGAGTGGATCAGGCTCTCTGTCGCCGCAGAGAGGCTGTGCAGATTGGTATAGCCGGTCATACGTCCTTCTAGGTACATCTAGAAAATCATTCCTTGGATGCAGATGTTTGCTTTGCAAAGAGCAATCCCTAAATAATTTACTGCACCAGCTTGTTTATATCCTCACCTTACATCATATAATATAAAACAGAAACCATCAACCTAAAGAAAAGATTCAAAATGCACCCAGTGCAATGTTTTTTGCAATAGTACAAGCGACAGATTACATAAAATTTAGATTAGTTACATAAGGATAGTTAATTTTGAGCAAAGACATTTAAATAACATAAATATATTTTAGAAGTTACAGATAGCAACATTTTTATTTAAAGACTAAATTTAAATAAATTTATTTGAATCTGTTACATTTAGTTACGTTACATAGACAAGACATTATATAATATAATAAAGTGATTGCTCTAAAAAAAATCAAAGGTTGATAATAAGCAAGGAAAAGAAAAAATAGCACTTTCACCAAAAAAAAAATACAGTTTGCTGCAATTGCTATCTTAATTATTTAAGATGCCAATTTAAACCATTTCAGAGTTTGATCTTAGAAATATAAACACAAAAACCCTCTGAACAATCCTCACTCTGCACTTTAAAATCCCTCTGAGCCCCTCTGACTATGTGGCCCCAACTTATCACAGAATAACTTTTGAATGTTAGACGGTCATCTTCTAGCTGTGTACATTGTCTGACTTAAGTTTGATCTTGAAATTTCAGAAAAACTCAAAAGAGCAACGCGTTTGTGTGTTTCCTGTAATAAATTTGGAGAAAGAAAGCTGATGTAAATACTTTTTATGAAATATGTCAATCTTAATAAACAAAATAGAAAACGGAGGGAATCATAATTGTGCGCCTTCTTAGCTCTGTTTCAAAATGGTATATTATTATCACTTTTAAAGTACACACTGTGTGATGTATTTCAAGCATTTCATTTAGTTAATTTTGAGGATCATGGCCTAAAAGTTATGAAAAGATAAAATTCAATTTCTCACCAAATTGGAATGTGGCACGATGGATGTGAGACTTATAGTAAAATCTGTGGTTGAATATGACCTCCTATTTAGGTTTGGTTTCAGTCACCTTCCCAATATTATTCCAACTTTATTTTAATGTTAGTTTTATGATAGCAAAATACCATATTTCGCTTGATTTATTCCAAGTGAAGTGGCAGTTTATTATGACTTGTATGTTTCTTATCTTATATTCCCTATCACTCTGACTATTGTTCTTTGAAAAAAAAAGTGTTTTCTGCAAACAGAACAACTTTCAGTGTATATATATATATATATACATATATATATATATATATATATATATATATATATATATATATACTGTATATATATATATATATACTGTATATATATACTGTGTATATATATATATATACTGTATATATATGTATGTATGTAAATTTAGTCAATCTTCTTTGCATTCCTGCAACATTCATTCCAGAAAATATAGTAATCTGAAAAATTCCTGTTTTGTTAAGAGGTTTTTTGTTATCCCACATCAGTGGTTTCAGTTAAATAATGATCATTTAAGACTGACAGCACACTCTGACTATCAAGCAAACATGTTTTACCTTATATTCTATAATATAATTTGACCATTGACAGTCCATTAGCTTTTAAGAATGACCTGTTCTTTTTCCTCCTTATTCTTCCTTCTCTTGTGTTTGCCCTCGAGCTGCTTGACTTGTTCTACTTGACTCCTGAACCATTTTAATATCAGGCTGCCACAGGCTTCCTTCCTGTAAGCCACGTCTTCATCTTTCTGTTTCTGCCCTTCCAGACCAAGAGATAAAAAACGGAGCGCTGTGCACTCCTGCCGGTGTCTTCCCAACAGTGTTTAATAAAAGAGGTTGTGATCCTGTTCAAATGCTTTAAATATAACAAAAAGAAATATGTGTGTGAGTGTGTGTGTGGGTGTGTGTGCACGCGCACTCTACATCAGCCAAGTAAAAAGATTTTTAATACAAAGATGTAATGTTATTGGCAACACAATCACAGGGAAAACTGCTTATTTGATGGTTTTCCAGCAAGCAGTCATTCAGTCATCTGCGGTCTCCAAACATATCAATGGAAAGTTTAGTGGAAGGAAAAGTGGTTTTAAAAACTGTACCCATGTGGCAAATATAATTGTAGTCTTGAAAGGATTGTGGAGCAAGGTTCACTCAAACGTTTGGTGGGGATTCTCCAGGTGTGGATAATGGCTGGAGTCCGAGCTTCAAGAGCCTCCATGCCCAAATATATCCAGGACACAGGCCTACAACAGACACATTCCTTATGATAAGCCACTCATGAAACATCAGTCTGAGCTAAGGAGAACAAGGACTCGCCTGTTCTTCAATAGAAAATATCCTCTTTTCAGATGCACAAGAGTGCCATGTAGCATAGATGCACTTATTTTGTTAATAAAAGGACTCAGTTTCAAGTTTTACAGAGTATAGACATACATCTCAGTAGACCATTATTTATGTCTTAAAAGTCCAGTTCCTTATTGAGAATATTGTGATTTTCTGATATATTAAATTCAGGGTTTCATTGGCTCTAAGCCATAGTCAGCAGAATTAACAGAAATAAATGCTTAAAATACACAGGATCTCTATCTGAAATGAATCTATATGTAGTATAAGTTCCATCTTTTGAATTTAATTACAGCACTATATAAACTTCTCTATGCTGTTGTAATTTATTGAGGCGCATCAGTATTTGTGTTGGTATAAAGAAGCATGTAATCCCATCAGAAATGCGGCTGGAACTTAGCGATTTGCTACACAATAAATAAAATCTAACACGGGCTGTTTATCTCCATCAATTCTGTCAGAGTCCATCGTCAGAAAAGCGAGAGAAATTATCAATATCCTACACGCCGGCTCACTTTTACTCAGCGCTAAACACAACAGCTAGTTAACAGTTCATATTAATCACTTCTGAGATGGCATCAATAAAGCACTCCAATGGAAAAATGGCAATTAAGCATTTATTGGCCCAAAGTGATTGGAGTTGTCAGAGGTCATGTGCTGCGCATGGCGGAGTATGTGTGGCGTTTTTTTTTCTTCTTTTTTTTTTTTTTTTTTTTTTCCCCCCCGTGCTTGCTCAAGATGGCCCAACTTTTCTTTATGACATCCATAAAAAAATGCAGCTCATCTAACTGCAGCGAGGCTCCTCCGTGCCATCTTTCTTTCACTGGCACCTCATTGCGTACTCAAGGAGTGGCCCACAATGCTATATATTAATTAGGGGACTCAGAAACAATAATGGTGACGATAAAGACAGTCCTCCCTTTGTGCTCTGCATTCTGCCGTCAGACAACATTAGGAGGCATGGGAGAGGAGATAGGCGAGGAGGAGGAGGAGGAGGAGGAGGAGGAGGGGATGGAGAGATAGAGCTCCTTCTCTCTGGAATGTAATCTCCCTGATGTTACATGGTGCAGCCTAAACTGATAAATTGCAGATTAAATGGCGGCCACACTCCACTTCACCCTCCAGCCTGCACCACACCCCCTTGGTTCCTCACATTTTTGCTATTCACTTGCCTTCTTGGCCTGTCAATTCTGCCTAATCGTGAGAGGCACTAAAACACCAGGTCTTGACAGAGCTAGATCAAGAATGATGAACATCTCTCAATGGCAAAAGACTCGTGCTCCTAACTCTACTCGAAGGCTCGCATCACTTATGCAGAAATCAGCGGCGCACCGGCATGCAGGAATTATGCCCGCTGACAGGAGATGCATGAGGTGCGCATTGTGCGGCTGGAGCAGCCTTGACAAGTTATAGTTAACTGCAGCGTTGGCGACCCCAAACACAAAGGATGCGGCGGGCTTATTAATGGCGGAGCATCTATGTCAATAATCCCTGCTTTTGGGTTGTGTCCAGTGTCATGCATCTTGCCACTACTAAGTGGCACACACACACACGCACACACTTGGGTTTTTACAGTCTATAAGCGTGCATCCTGAGACACACACACACACACAGCTCCCGATCCCCTCTTTGTGTCCCTGAAGTTATGGGGCAGAATGCTTTAATTTTCCCCTCATTGAACAGCAGCTAGAGTAAAAAAACAAAACAAAAAAAAAAAAAAAAAAGTTAAAAATAGATATCAAAATACATTTGAAGCAGTGAAAATGAGTCTTGAACATGTCATTGTTTTTCTAAGTAAATGCATTTCTAACGAGGGTGTTGATGCTAAATTCACACCACACGCTGGTAACAACCCAAGGAATCCACATCTACAGAGAAATCCAAACAAATTAGTCCATAAATTATGTGCAATGAAGTAACACTGCCCAGAAAAAAAAGATGCTGAACATGCTTGATGAAGTTGATTCAACAATTAGCAGGAAACCCTTTTTTGGTGATGACAGCTCCAACATGTCTACTGTATGAAGTCGTTTGCATTGCTCAGGTTTGATTTTTGTCCATTTTTCCATGCAAACAGCTTTCTAATATAATCTAATCTAATCTAATCTTATCTAATCTAATCTAATCTAATCTAATCTAATCTAATCCAATGGAAGGTTTTGGGGGCTCATCTATGTGCTCTGATCTTCGGTTCTTTCCAGGTTTCTCAGCGGGATTCATGTTAGGTGATTATTTTGGTCTTTTTAGCAGCTTTATGTACTTTCTCTGAAATCCATTCACTTTCCTTTGTTGTGTTTTCAGGATCATTGAATTTCCAAAACAAGAAAATAAAATAAAATAAAAAATAACCTTTATTTTATCTCCAGATTATTTTCGAGAATATCCTGGTACATTTTTCCATTGGTCGTTTTTAGTTATATCAAGCCTGTCAGACAAACAGTCCCACACCGTGACGTTCCCACCTTCAGCTTCCCTGTTGCCATGGTCTATTTGTGGCGTTTTCACCTCCAAAAAGTGTTCAGTTTTGTCTCATCTGACCAGACTTGTATGACGCGTATAGATGTTCTGCAGCAAACTTTAAACAATCTATTTCCATTCTTTTCCTTCTGCAGAGGAGTTTTGCGCAATGAGCATCCATAAATGCCGAGACTCTTAACGCACAACTTTTTTTTGTGTGTGTGTTTTAAACAATACGATCTCTGTTCATTCAAATTCTCTTTAATGCCCCTTTCCTTTTGGACAACCCTTCTAACTTTTCTCTGATCTTGTAAGCATTACTTGGTTGTGGCTCGTTTATGGTGAAATAATGTTCTTTCCATTTCTAGATGATGGCTACAAAGGAGCTCTATGGGGCACCCTTAGAAGATCAAGTACATCTGGAATCATCTGTCACAAGCATGTTTTGCCTCTTGTGTGATTGCTTGGTATTGAGAAACCTTTATATTGTCCATCAATTTGGAATCAAACCGCCTATATTAAATTGCACTGATAGGGAGCAGGCCCGCTGTCTCAATGCTATTTTCTTGGCTTTCTGTGTCTTTTTGCGACTTCTTTTCTTCATGTGTTGAGTCCTTATTCTCTGGAGAATCAAACATAATTTCATGTCTTTTGATTTTCTCTATATGTGTGTATTACTTAGGTTATTATTGAGATCTGGTATGAATTTCATGCCAGTAGTCCCATTTCTGATATATTTACTTTAAAAAATGGATGCCTCCAATACTTGTTTCCCCCTGCTATGTGTGTGCTTAAAAACAGAGGGCGGTGGGGGGGGTTTCTGCTTGACCTAATCCATAAGCACAGATACAAAAAATAAGTCATTAAATTCCACACTGCGTGTTGCACATGTCGTCCGTGGAAATATTTGTAATGTATATTCTAATTTTTCTGAATAAATTAGGCAGAGGTGCATTTTCCATGTAAATTTATTCACGGCACAACGAAGAGGAGTGTGGGGGGTGCCGCTAAGATCTGCCAGATTATGCATAATTGTAATATTGTAGCCCTCATTTCTACATCTAGCGCCGTATTGCGTGGTCATTAAATTCTAAAATAATGGCAACCTCACAGCTTCTCCGTCCTAATTGCCCCTTCCATACAATTGCCTCCTCAAGACAATATGATGAAGTGTGCCGTGCTATGTGTTAATAAGCTGGCATTTCTAACTGAGGAGGAAAATGCTTTGGAGTTTTACTATCAGAGGGGATTGTGGGATGACTTCACTCACTCACTCAGCGACTGTCTCACTTCTTCACTGTTTCTCTTTGACTTTTTGATGCCTTGAAGGCGGCAAAGAGCTGATCTGGATGCAGGCCTGAGATATCAGGAGGAAAAGCGGGATTTCAGCTTGTCTCTGCTCATCTTGAAACGTACAGGAATCAAAGACCGAGGAAGAGGCTCATTAAGAAAAGACACATGTCTAATCCGCTCAGATTTTCTTTTTTTTTTTTTGGGAGGGGGGGTGCATTTCTAAAATGAAATGCAACATGTTTGCTAATTGTGCGGCTGCATCAGAGGCAAGACGTGCATCTCAAAGTTGAAAATATGCGCGGATTTCAAGCGTGGTATCTCTCGAGTGAGGCCGGAATAAAGTGAAGGATGGATCAATCTCTGCGATGATGTGCGAAAAGGGCAAGTTCCTGACCCCGCATGTGATTTTCCTCATTACTTTTCATTTAGCAGCTGAGCATTTTTACACTTAATCCAGGAAAAAAAAAAAAAAAAAAAAGCCCAACATCAGCACAGCGTGTTGGTATTGAGCTGTGTGTGGCCACGGTGGAACCTGCACGTCCTCATCTGTGCGTAAACACACACACACACGCTTCCAAGTTAAAGCGTCAGGCTCACAGACATAAAGGAGGTTATTATAACGTGTTTAAAGTGTCCCCCAGAGGACTTTCTGCCTGAGCCGGGACTCTGTGAACTCATCACTGCCAGTTCTGCAGGCCTGACCAGTCTGTGGTCTCACACACACACACACACACACACACACACACACACACACACACACACACACACACACACACACACACACACACACACACACGCACCCCAGATTGCTTCATCTCAGTTTAACCCACGTAAGCATCCTCTCTGCTCATTCTGACGTTTAACCGCGCTTCATCTCCACATCCTTAAAAGCAGAAATTAATGACAAGCACAAAGCTGCTCATTTATAATTGCTTCATTATACTGTTGTGTTCTCCTGACAATAATGGTGTTGCTGGTGTTTTTCTAATTATATGGCTTTTTTTTCCCCCCCGCTCGTTATCAAGGACTTCAGGTAATTGTGGAGAAAATAATGACTGCTTGCCTGTCTCCTCCGTCTCTCTTGGATTGCACATCACAAACGGTCTCAGTGCAACCCTATAGCCCTGCCAAGGAGGCTGCCTTTTAAAAGCTGACTCCATTTACGCTGCGAGTCATCAGCCGCTCGGTGGCGGCGGCGTCTCTAATGAGCGTGTTGCTCTGTGTTTAGTCGAAGCTTTTCATGACAGATTACCGTTAGATTTGATTTTTGTTTCTTTTGAATCGCATTGTTTTTTTGTGTGTGGTTTTAACTGCTTTTAAAGGGATGGTTCAGGAGTTTTCGAATGAGGTTATTTTAAAGGCTTAAAAGTCGCTAACTCTTTTGGTACAATGTTGTGAACGACATCACGACCAAGTTGGGGGTTTTCTACTTGCAGTTATGAAAAGCAATATGATTTGTAATGTTTTTGTGGCGCTGACAACTATTAATATTACAATTTTAAACCAAAAACACCTAAGGAGCATGCTCTCACATAGAGCTGTACGTTGCACTCTCATCTGACACCAGTCCAATGGCATACACACTGTCAGTTCTGCAAAGAAATAGTTAATACCTAAAATATTTACAGTTTTTTGCTGTATATGCGTGGAAGTCATGCTGGATATTTACCTTGAGGCTCCTCAGCCGCCTGCAACTTTTAGTGGGTGTATTTCTGCCCGGAAACTAGGAAAATCTGATTTCAGAAGACAAAGAGAATGCTCTATAGATCAGTTAGTGCAGTATGTTGACAGCAGCCAAGACCAACGTGGACGTCTACCGTCTTATAAGAACTCCAATCTCAAAAAAGTCTGATTTGTTCATACGGATGAAACCTTATGAGCCTTTAAACTGTGGAAATGTTTGCAATGTGTTTATTAACACAGAATACAATAATCTTTCCTTCTGAAACATAGTGAGAGCGTTTCCAGTCCAAGTAACTGCCTCATAAAACGTAATGCAGCTCAAATTTAAGTTTAATACTTTTCACTTAAACCTTTAAACTATCTATAGTTTTGCTTTTTGCAGCACTTTACTTTTACATCTGATCGGAAAACCTTTGCTTATTTCATTCTTATAATGTGTTTAAGTATGTAACTGGTTACACGCCACCTCCATTTCCTGTGTAAATAATCGTCGTCACCCCTCAATAAATGCTTTTTCCAAAAAAAAAAAAAAAAGCTTATCCAGCAATTTTTGTGTGTGTGTTGCTGGACATTTTTAGGAGACTCTGACATGAAAGGACGTGTCATTCCTAATCGTCTCAGCAAACATGTGGGTCTGTTTTTCCAAGGCACTCCCTTGCCCCTCACTCAGCAGTCCAAACAAAGCTCCATTTTGAGCAGGAGCTGTTGACCCCCTCACTGTCCACACTGCAAAGGAAGCACACACTAACTGATCTTTACCTGGCTTGAATTCATAGCTGAATGTAAAAGTTTCTTTGTGGAAAATAATTCACCGCCCTAAAATAAAAAGGGTACCACTTTACAATGAAGCTCCCCTTATAGATGGCTATAAATGGTTTATGGATATGTCATTATTTAATCTGTAAATATTTTATAACTCATTCAGAAGTGTTTATTATGCATTAATTAAGGGTGAGCAAGAGACAAACGTCACCGGTTTGTGCTTACAAGGTAGTAACCTAATCTGAAATGTTTAATATAAGCAACTCTAGCTGAAATATATAGTTAAACAGCTTAGGCTCACTTATTGGCAAGAAACCGGTCGGTTTTGTCTCTTGCTCCCCCTCATTTAATGCATAATAGTTTACAGATTAATTAATAACATATCTATAAACTATTTATGAGTCATCTTTAAGGTTCAGGTTAAAAAGGTTTGTATTTAACTGTGAATTTTGTAGGGATACGATTAAAAGTAAAACCAGAGTTAAAAATAAAAATCCAACAAAATAAATAATAAAGACTACAAACCGAGGTCACGCGTCATTTTCACCATTCCCATGCCAAGGTAAATGACAAGGGATGTAAATATCAGATTAAAGAAAATAACCCACATAAGTTCATTTGTAAATTTTTGACTTTTGAGGGGAACCAATAGCCATTTCCCTGACTTGGTTGAATGCAACATTGATCTTTGGCTGCTGTGTAAATAACCACTTAACGACAGTGTAAGTGTTCCTAAATAAGATACAAAAAGATACAGAAAATCAACTGGAACATGTTTGAGTCATTTTAAGATGGTCAAAGTCATTTTGTTGCCACTTTTTTTAGAGTAACCATAACCTTTAGCCTCCAAGGACAATTAATCTGGATATATACTAAATGAAGATGCCAAAGGAGTTAACTACTGCAGGTAAAATTTTGATTGTCAATCATTTTTTAACAACCTAACTCTGAAAATCCTGAACAATCCACTGGAGGCTTTAGCATTTTTGCTAACTCAGCAATGTGTTCTTCACATATATTGTTGGGAAGCGTGAAACCTTATTGCATAGCCACGTACGTCTCATAAAAAGTCTCGGTTTTGATTTATAGCGGTGATGATAGAATCACTGATAATGCTGTCTTTGTAGTGTGATTTCGTTCAACTGTGAGAAGATTAGTGATTTGCATTTAATACACGGTGTGCCCCGCTGTTCTTTTCTTTCCCCTTTTTTTTCCGTGCAACATTGCCGGATATGGATGATGACATTATAATAATTAAAGAACATTATGGACAGAGGGCGCCTCGCTCTTTGCTACCATGCATAATGGCGGCCAACGCTGTTATTTCTATTTGAAGAAGGCATCCATGTGTGAAATAATAATACTCCCTCCAGGAATACAATTGTCATATTTTATTCGTCAGTGTGAAAAGATGAAATGGAAAAAAAAAAAAAAACGTAATGAAGAGTGAACCCGCGCTCTTCATTTTCATCCTTCCTCCCTTTTGTTTTTTAATTCTGCTGCTGCAGCATCCAGCACCGTTTCTGTCTGAAAACCTCAGAGGCGGACTTAATTAGTTGCTAAGAGGATGCTGCCAGTGGTAGGGAGCTAAGAGAGTGGGGCAGAATTTTAGTTTGCTGTGAACTTTGCTAATTATCAGGTAGGATGTAATTTCCCTCATTCCCATGAGGCGCCCAGTAGTGAGCTGCGCCAACTAAAAGGGAGAGAGAGAGAGAGAGAAACAAGGCTGAGCCCAGAAAAAGTATGAATTATTGACTTTCCTGTACGAATCCTTTTGTTGCTTTTTTTTTTTTTCTTGCGGGTTTATTTTTTCCTAAATGCTATTACTAAAGGTGTAATTGCCACCAGAAAAAAAAAAAAAAAATCTTCCTAAAAACAAAGCTGTCCACGATGATGTGATCACAAACAGGTGGAAACAGGATAGCTGAGTAAAGCGGCAGGCGAGCGCGGGCCTTGTGTATCATTTATATCCAGCAATGTCTGAGCAGTGACAGGGACTGTGTTTAGCAGGTTGCTAACCCACATGCATCACATTATGATTCTGAAGTGGCTCAGACAAAAGAGGAGGTTGAATTGCCGCTGACCTGACTGAGCTAAAATGACATAGATTCAGACAAATAGAGCTCCGAGCGAAGCGGGGAAACAAGATGGATGTCTAAAGGCAGCACATCTGCACATGCTCCCTGCTGTTCTGCCGCTCTGCCTGGCCCCTTGATGTTTGACTCCTACTCCCGAACACCGCATCTAAATATGCAATGCCTTGCAAAAAGTTTTCATACTCCTTCAATTTTTGTTGCTTTATAAAACCACAAACCTCACTGTTTGATTTTGCTGAACTGTGAACTGAACGAAATATGATACAAGGTTTGTACCTTTTTTTAACAGATGCGTTTTTTTATTCAGCCCACCCAAGTCGATGCTTTGCAAAACCACCTTTCACCGAAATTACAGCAACAGACTTGTTCAGCTCAATCAGATTATGCCACCGATTTTCAGTCGGATTTGGTCTGAACTTTGACTAGGTCATTCGAACATAAGACTACGCTTTAATTTAAACAACTCCTGTCTGTGGCTGCATGTATCGGGTCACTCTGCACCAGCTTCAGGACTTTTGCGGTCTCTGACAGGCATTTATTCTGGTCTTGCTCTGAATTAAAGCCATTTATTTTCTCATCAACTCAGAGCAGTATCCCTGTCCATGCTTGAGAGCAGCATCCCCACAGCATCACGTTGCCAACACCATTTTTTACAGTTAAGAAGGTATGTTCTTGTTAAGGTGCAGTTTTAGCTTTCCTATACATCAGGGGTCTCCGCAGTGTGGCCCTGGAGCCATTTGCGGCCCTTGGGATGATTTTGTAAGGCCCCTGGATCTCATTTTTTGTCAAATTTAATTGATGGAGGGCTTTTTAAAATTTATACTATATAAGTCAAATAAAAATCTGCTTAAAAGGAAAAATGTGACATACAAGTATTCACATTTTATAAAGTGGGAGTTTTGGATGGAGGGGTCAAGGTTCTTGTTGCTGAGAATACACTAAAGATATGCTGAGAAAAAAATAATATAAGACCACCTAGCCCAAAATTATTGGACATTGAATTCAGTTTATTTTGTCATTTCTAAACAGGAAAAACATGCAGGATTCTTTTATGTCTGAACTATGTCATGATTTACGTCTCCCTCTTTTACAGACATCAGATTACTTTGTGTCATTGAAACATGCACTGGATTTAGTTTGTTGCTGACCAGGTGAGACCCACTTTACTTTCTTGCTTTATTCTCATTAACAAAAGGGAAGTTTTTGTGGCCCAGTTTGGGCCCCTGTGGCAAAACGTTTACACACCACTTTACTCCATATAGCATTTTGCATGTAGGCCAGAAGTTGCATTTTGATCTCATCTGACCAGACCACCTTCCTCCACATGCTTACTGGTGCTTTGTGTGCCAGTCTATAAACAGGACTTCTTGTGGCTTTCTTTGAACAGCATCCTTCTTGCCGCTTTTCGATAAAAGCCAACGTTGTGGGGTGCACAACTAACAGTTGTCCTGTCAACAGATCTGAAGCGTGGATCTCTGCAGCTCATCTAGAGTAACCTTGGGGCTCTTGGCTGCTTCTCTGATCAATCCTGTCCCTGCCCAGCCCAGTCACTTCAAGTTGTTGGTCTTTGTGGGTTTAGAATTGTGTCCTACGCTTTCTATATTGACAAAATAAACTGAATAGTGCTCTTTAAGATGGGTAAAATGTAATATATTATTTTATAACATAATAACGCTTTAGATTTCTCCACAACTTTCAGCCTGACCTGTCTGCTGTGCTCCTTGGTCTTCATGAAGTCGCTGGTTCTTAAGTTCTCTCTAGCTTTTACAGAGCAGCAGGATTCATAGGGTGATTAAATTTCACATAGGTGGAGACTATGTGACTTCTGAAGGCAACTACACTGGATTTTATTCAGGGGTATTATGTTAAAAGGGACTAAATACAAATACATGCCACATTTATTCATCAGATTTTTTTTAATGTATTAAAAAAAAGCATCTTTGAGAGTGCTGCGGTGCTTTATGTTGATCTGTCACATACAAAATCTCTGTAAAATACATTGAAGATTCTGGTCGCATTGTGAGAAAATGTAGAAAAAGTTCAGAGGCTGTGGATACTTTTTCAAGGTGCTCAGCATAATCTTGTGAACATGGGTGAATTAAGCCCGTTTCTCCTTTTCATGTTGCAGAGGCAGGCAGGAAAGCTTACAATTCAGAGCCCCGTGTTCTAAAATGTCAACACAAAGTTTTTTCCACAGCGCCTCTTTGCGAGCCTTCCCACTTTTAAATCTTGGCAGACCCTTCTGTGTGTGAGCGTATCGCCATGGTTGCAACGGCTAATATGCACGCCCCAGTGCATTGAGAAAAGAGAGCACTTCTTCCTCACTTGGTTTAATTGTCCCTCAGAGACCTGTGGAATTGGAATCTAAGTGGAATACCGGTCTCTTTTTCTGCAGCCTCACCCCACCGCCCTCACCCCCCACTCCGCCCCATTCCCCTCTCGCTGGAGCCGGAGCCGGGCGTTTGGAGACTCTTGATTTGGTCCTGTCTTTATTTCATCACAGACATCTTCTCGGTGCGCTCCTCGCCGTGGCTCCTGAGCACCGCAGCGTTAGGCTTTATTAACCCCCCTAAGCAAGGAGTACCTAAGGGAGGTCAGATGCTGGTCGTTAAAAATCTATTGTGACTTGTCTGAAAAATGAATAAATGAGCACATTATTCCCCCCCCCCCTTCCACAGCCCCGGTGAACTGTTTGTCTAATCAAGTGCGGGCGCAGGCAAAGTCAACCAGGGTTGACATGCACATTTTATTTAAGTTTTTGTCTGTCAGAGGAGTTTAAATGTGTAATGAACAAAGGAGTGGTGATTTGAAATATAATCCCATTACACTGATGAAATTACAAAGACGGCGAGAGTTCACAAATCATGCTCATTGTTTTCTATCATGAGCGATGCCCCTGTTGAGGTTGTGGCGCGAGGAGGAAGGGCAGGCCGTGAATGAATAGTGACAGCACTGTAAAGGGACCGGCAGAGCAGCACAGCCGGGCTTCGAGGCACCTCCCTGCTGCTGGAAGATGCAAAAAAAAAAAAAAAAGAATAAAAAAAACGGGGTTAGTTGTTGTCTCTCAGAAGGACTGGCTGGGCGCAGAAAAGTGTGCGGGGATTACACAAAAATACGTCTCTCTCAAAGTTAAATAGGACAATATTTGGGTAGAAGAGTGCAGGAACCTGTTTGAACTGTTAAAGCGGGATGGGGATTCTAAAGATGTTTGTTTGTTTGGGTGAATGAGCTCACAAGAGGCACAAGAATAGAGAGCTTCAGGGATTGTTGTGCAGATTCTGAAGCATTCTAGTTGCATTTTTGTTGTAAGGGATTCTTGAGCCACCGTCTGACTCTGATGACACCAAAGCCATAACAGATACGCGCTTGTAAAGGTAAATCATTGCTGCTTGCCGTGGGCATTAGGACAGTTAAGCCAATTTCAGAGCTTAGAGTTAAAAATAACAATTTAAAATCATTATCTAATGTATGTGCCGTTTGAAAATGTGGACTTATAAGCCTGCTGTTTATATAGCAGAACCAGTGTTTTTTTTAAATGTGTTTTTAGAGGGAAGAGATTGTGATACCAGATAGATGTTTTTTTTCTAACTCCTTCAAGGTTTTTAGGATAGTTTTTATGCTATTAAAACTTTTCATGAATAAAACCCCTGTTGGGTTTATGTGCTACTCATGTGCAATTCAAAATGTTTAAATGTGCCAGCAGTTTGTATGACGTTGTGTGTGCTTTGTTGTATGATGATCACATATTTTGTTAGTTTATCCCACTCTCATGGCATGATTTAAGGCATGTAAGTGCAAATAAATGTCAGATAGAGGTTACTTATTCAAGTTATAATTATTTATTTATTTTACAAATAGTTTTATGTGCCTGTTTTCATTTTGCCATATTTGCCAGTCCTAAAAACCAGCAAACGGATATTTTGCTTGGATTACCTTAAAAAGGTTACATGCTTGGCCAGCACAGTGGCACTGGATGCAGTCTGTCCCCATACTACTTCAGCTTTTACTGAACAACTCTCTTACTGACTGCCAAGCAAGGGAATTTTTTTCTTACTTCTCCCCTCTCCTGTTCATGGTGAGATTTACTGGGAGACGTTGGCTTTTAAGTGGGCTTGTTTAATACCAAAACACATATGATGTATCTTGCACGGGGAAGGCCCTATGAGTATGTCCCCTGAGCTCTGCACTTTGAGTTTCTTCTGGGACATGAATGATGTCTGTTCTTGTTCATTTCCTAGCCTAACACATTTCCTAGTTCTTGTTTAGTATTTACAGTGTTTAGCAAGGTAGCTTTGCAGGTAACTCTGTTAGAACGTAAAAATCATCCTGATTGTGGACAAGATGGTGACTGTATACCACAAATTCCTGTTGATGCATATTCAACACATACAAAGTTCATATTAGAAGCAGTTTACTGCCATCTAATGGTCTGAGTTATACCCAGTAATGGCTAATCGAGATCATTTTCATTGTAAACACCAAAATGTACATCTATTCACCAGGCTATAATAAAATTGACAATATATAATTAATTTACACGGCCAGAAAAACCAACATTTTTTAAACGTGAAATTTTTAATAAATTCAGACCGTAATAGGGTTAAAGGAATGCATCAACCAGGCTATATGTTTTATCCATCAATTTGGCTAAAAATTGCAGCTAAATAAAAATATAAATACAACTCGGTTGCCTTTTGTGCTGTCATCAGAAGCATGTGCACGACAAGTAGCGTGTTTTTGGGAGGGTAGATTTAATCTGGATTTAATAGTGATTTAAAACAAAATATCATAACCAGTAGAAAAAAGTGGCCATGATGTGCAGTTCTGTATAGGTGACACAGTACATCTGATGGGAGTTTAATATTATAGAAGGTTGTGGCTAGCAGCTTTAAGAAACTCTTTTGAAATGGTATTTACTAGCTTCAGTGACAACACTGCTGTACTATGTACTTCCGAGATGATGACACCCCACTGTGAAATATTACATTCATGCACCAGTTGTGATTTTCTTAAATTGTTAAGATAGTTTCCCAAGTACTAACAGATAGCTGTCTGAGCATAAGCTGCTGCAGTCTCATAAAAAGTTGCATCTAGCGCTAGGGGGGAAAAAAATGGATAAACTTCTGTTTTAGTCTTCCAAAACATTAATTGGAAACCTCATATGCCCCTTAAACAACATCCTCTGAAGCTAATAAGACTTAAAAAGTACATGTGGCTGGAAAACGCTTACCATTTTTAACACTAATGAACTGAGGCACGCAGCAGAGATAGCCAAACTGCGGGGAGACGTACAGTATATTCTGGAGAATTCCCCCGCTGCCCAGGAGCTCATAAAACATATTCGGAGACAGGAACTTGTATCTGGTTATTCGTGTTTAATTGGAGGCGCTGAGTGATGCAAACTAGGTTTTAATGCCCTCCCCTGCTGCCTGACTACAAGTAGCATCAGTGTTGCCACCCCTCCTTCCCCATTTATCCTGGCAGAGATGGCCGAACTGTTCTGGGGACGGTCAAAACACAGGCGTACAAACTCCCCTCCTTTTTTTTTTTTTTTGTGGCAGCACAACAGGAAGATATTAGGTGTTACAGTAAACGTGTCTAAATGCCATGGTTCTGGTTTATTTCCAGGCATGTCACAAAGTGAAAAAAATTGCTGTATTACAATACAGCAAAAGACTCAGCCCAATGACTAAAGTGAGAACCCATTAGGTCATGTTGATTTCAGATAATTTTTTTGCTTGCCACATCGAGGTGTTAGGGGTTCATAATGTGATACTTACATCATCACGTCGAGGAAGTTTATTGCTAGCTGCCTTCTAAGGCGTGTGGCAGCGGTGAAAGTGAGAAAGCTGGGTGTTGCCCGTGTGACGTGTCCTGTCCTAATAAAGCTGACAATTACATCATTCAAAACGCAACACATGCAGGGCCCCCCCAGTAAACCTCACATTCGTTTTCCCCTACCGCCACATGTGCTATTGGGCAAGCTACGTCGGACGTCCGCCATCCTGTTAAACGCCGGACACGTTTTCCAGCCTTGTGCCGTTACGCTCTCCCCTCCGTTTCCATGTTCCGTGTGCACGATATAATAGCTCCTCCTGTAAACATAAAAACAGATTGAATAAAGAATACTTTTACTTTCCGTCGGCTCCGGAAAACACTTCTGTCATGTGCTGTCCACGCTCATCCGTGCTCCAGGCTGGCCGCGGCGCCTTTATTCAGTGTGACAGAGGAGAGCTGGGGACTCTTTCTCCTGGCACCCCGGTACTCGCCGCACTGACACTCTCCTCTGAAGTGCCACATTAATTCTAATAAAGCGCCGCCTTACCGGGGCCCATGAAGACCACGGCTGCTGGAGATGGTGGGTGGAGGGGTGGGGGGGAGGGGGGGGCAGACGCTAGTGTAAATACCAGGCTTAATGAAGGGAGGCAGTGGTGGCGCAGGTGGCGCGGCAGTGCAGGTGGCACCTCTCGCCCCCAGGCTCCTGGACGAGTCTGCTGCCGCTGCCACTCCGGGGGGGGCACAGCAGCAAAGATTGCATTTTAATTACCAGGTACACCTAGTCGTCCTGATGGGTCACCGCTTTGGTGGGAGTGCGTGTGCGGACCTGCCGTCTTTATCTCAGCCTGCTTGTTTAACAATAAAATACTCCTGGAAATGTAGCAGTGCTCGATCCAGAACAGGAGTCTTATTGTTCATGCTTGGCCTGTTGCCGCTCAGCATACCTAATTCCTTGCATTAGGGAGATACCAGAATCTCCCCTGAATTATGTTCACCTCTATCCCTGTGGGGGAGGTATCCATCCAGCCCCAGTCATCTCTAACCCTCCCCTTGAGAAGAACTTTCCACACCTGTATCCCCCCCCACCCCCACCCCCACCATCCTCGCCCTGGATAGTCCATCTTTCTCCCTCTTTCAGGGGTAACTTAAAACTCTTGACATCTGAAATGCTTTTTTAGCAGGAGGCTTGGCTGCCGTGCAAGAGGTGTATCTGGAAAAATACATCATGGTTTTTACTGCGTTCATCCCTTCATTTTGTCAAGACCCTGTACAGATGGGTGATGGGGGTGGGGGTGTTGGATGCAGCAGAGAGGGCTGTATGTCCAGGACATGTGAAGACACCACCCAGCAATCTACAACCCCCCTCCGCCTCCTCTCTGGGGATGCCTCTGTCAGCACACGCCAGCACTCAGCAGCACAGATGTTGTTGCATTGTCTGAAGCACCAAAGCCCCGATCAGCCCAACTGGGAGCTCCTACTCATTAGCTATTGTCTCTGTGTGTCTGACTCGGCCTTTGATGAATGCAGTAGTTAGCCCAAGATCAGACACCAGACAGAGAACAGAAACTAGCCTTCTACACATAAAACTCTCCAGGCAGTACCCTGCTAGGTTCAACATGAATGACTTGCACGGCTTTTCACTGTTCAAATGCAGCTATGTAACAAGTAGAGCAGAGATGGATCTCAATCGTTTTTATTTTAGACAAAAAATACTATTTTGGGGGCTTTGTGTTAAAGGCACAGTTCAAGATTTTTTAAATAAAGTTCTGTTTAGAGCAGTACACTTGCCGTCTTCATTCAGTATGAATCCAGATTAGCTGTTCCTGCAGGCTAAAGCTAACCTCTAGTCAGAGAGGGTCAAGGCCAAAGGAAACTTTAACTGTCCTAAAGCAACTCCTGTCTAAAAATCAATGTTATGCAAACAATACTTGCAGCTATTCTGACCTAAATATGCTCCACAACCTTTTCTATAGAAGTTTTAGTTAGAAAGGCCATTGCTGGCGCACCACCTCCCATTTATATTTACTGGTATTTAGGTGATTTGTTGATAGGGTGAAAATGGTAGGAGGTCTTAGTTTTAAAGGCCTTTTTGAATAGAATATTCATTTTAATTTTTTTGGCATCTGACTTGCCGATCACACCCGATAGAGGACCAATTTCAATATCTGAAAATGCTTTAATAAAGCAGTGTTTGCAAAACTCCAGAGATTTTGAGATTGGAGTGCTTTTGAGATGGGAGAAGTTTGCTTTGGTCGCAGTGCCTCTTGGACTAAACGTCAGGCTGCTATTACACTGCTCCTTATCTTAGTTGAAGTGCTGGTGTATGGAAATAAAAACATGAAATACATGGCTCTAATAATGAGACAGGCTCTAATAATGAGACAGGGTCTAATAATGAGACAGTTAATGGGCTTTTGGGTAACATAAAGTGTTGTAATTTCTTAGAAGTAGTGTGTCAATTTTGATTTACTCCAATTCTGCATATTGCACATGCATTAGGATCAAGGATGTGGCATTCACGGTGTTTTGGTATGTCAGTGCTAGGTAAGCTACTTTTACCATGAAACCTCTTGTGTTTTTTTATATTGAAATGTCAACTGACCATCTGGGAATAAACTTTCAACATTCTCTTAGGTATTAAATAATTAGCTGAAGTGATCAAAATGTACGTAGAATCTACATTTTTTTTCGTTCCCTGATTCCCCCAATCAAGACCATAAGATAATTCTTTGCAGCAGCGATTTTGTAATTTTTGTCTATGTCTGTCCTTTCTTTCTGTTACTCTGTCCTCTCCCCCAGTAATGTGGCGTAAGTTTGTATTTACCTTGATAAGGATAAAATAAATCATCAAGGGTCGGGCTTCATTCATCCCAAGGTGAGTGAAGCTTCATCAGCACAGACAGAGCGTCTTCATGGTGCTGTTTGAGATCAGGTAATGTTATTTTTGTGTCATTGCTGCCATATTTACGTAGCAGTTGTTTAAATGCTTTAGCAGTAGCAGCGGGTTTTTGGTTTTGATTACCGCAGAGTTAAATAGACGGCAGAGAGATACTATAGCATTATTTTCCCAGACCATTAAAACGAAAGGCAGACACACAATAACGTGGCAGGGGTAATAGCTTCAGTGTCCAGGATCAATAGCTGCATCTAAAGCAGGTAAGATATTAACAGCATATAACTTTATAACAGGACCTCGTTTCCAAAATCCTATCCCTTTAATAAGAAAGAGCAAGCGCTCAAAGCTAGAGGAAATAAAAGGGCACTGTGTCTGCCTCCTCAAAATTCTTCCTCTGTCCTTGCTTACTCACCCAGAGAAAGGCCATACTATTATTTATTTAATTCCCCCACCTTCTTTCCATGCGCGCATGTTACCCAGCCAGCCAGCCAAGCCGAGGCTATGAACACATTGCGGGGCCTGAGGGCAGTACTGTGGACAACCTGCGCTGTGTTCACATGGCTGAGCAGAGAGCGAGCGAGGAAGACTGGCACACTGAAACCAAACAGGTGTATGATTCAGAGGCGTGAGCTGTGAAGGGTGAATTTCTTATACAAGTCATTGTTGCATTTGGAGCAAATAGTAGCTTGGAACAGGCCCAGGAAACATTTACACACACACACACGTGCTGACTTTTTTTCACGTGATCTTTGTTGTTTTATGGCTAACACATCTGGGAATATGGGGGATTTTTTATATGCTAGTCATATTCACGGTACTAATTCTAAATATTTATTTTACTAAGACTAAATAGTAAGACTAGTTCGTTAGTGAGATCCATAAATACTAATGTTATCATCAGTCTAATTTTGTAGAAGTATCAGTTCTCCAAAGGCTTTGTTTTAGCTGGTATTCTTGAGCAATTTATACCGTCAGTGATTAATTATACAGCCTATCTTAATGTTGCATTGATATTTATCTTTATTTTTAAAGGGGAATGTTCTGTTTTCTGTTGTAAATGGGTTTTCTTCGAATTGTGACTCAATAAGTGTGGGTCTTGAGATCCTCTTTGGAAATCAAGCTAAATAATAATACAACAATGACAGCAGAGATTTTTTTTTAAATATAAATGTAAATAAAATACTAATAGAAGACACTGATAGGAAACAGGCTTTTTAAGTTTTTTTTTTTAAGGTATTTTATTATTTTTTTTATTATTTTAGCCCTTTATTTGAAAGTGGCTGACAGAGAGGACAAAGACATGCTGTAAAAGTCTATGGGTTGGGAGTCAAACCTGGGAAGGCCATGTCTAAGACTAAAACCTGCCTACGTGTTAGGAAATAGCTAAAAGTTGGCTATTGGTTGCTGATTCTGTTTGTTTTATCATGGCTGAGAGACAGATAAATAACTTGTGGTAAAGTAAAGATCTCCCTTCTAAAGCAAGAATTTTTAAATGATCAGTATCTGAGTCCCTGAGTAAACTCAAGCCCTGGTACCTGTTGCTGGCAGCCTGTTTTACAATTGTCTGTCAGACACACCCGTAGCGCTACCCACACACGCCTTGTTTTGCATTATTCAAAATATAGGTAAACATACTAGCATTGGCTTTGCATTTCAACCAACTGGTCTGTATGAAAACATTGGAAGCAGGAGCCAGATATCAAATTCAAAGTCTCTTTATTTGTCTCCCTTGGGAAGAATTTACTTTGGATAAAGTGGTTACACTGCACAGACGCATTGCACTCTTGGATAACATCACAGAACTAATAGATTTATAAATCAATAACATTATTTTGCAAAAGCATCAATTTGTTAAAAAACACATGCTAACAAAGTTTCATGTTTGAGTTTACTGAAGACTGAAGCTCCTTGTGTCGAGTCGGCAATTTGTTCAGAAAAAAATAAACATAGTTGTAAACAGCATCTGCTTCTGAATGAAAAAAGTTGAAAGTTTTTACTGTTTTTTTTTATCCTGCCAGGAAACTCAATATCTCTAATCATGTAGAAATGACTAAGTGCTATAATTGCTCTGTATATCTGTGTTGCAGGACTGCAGCTCAACAGAACACTTTATTTTTATTCCTATACTCACAAACATAATGAACTCACAAACAGATAAGTAACTTTAATATTTTTGGGAAGTGAAAAAAAAGAAATGTGTAAAATGTATCACATTTCAGCTATAAACCATTTGTACAGTAAAGTTATCCAAAACAGTAAAACTGACTGGAGACAAACTCTAATAAGCAAGTTCTGACATGAAAAATTGTTTAGACAACCAATTAAGCATTTTAGAAACTTGATCACAGTCTGCACAGCTTTTCCAGAGCTTGCTTCTTTTAGTGGCCTGTGTTCAGTAAAAGTTTTAGACTATTATTAGTCACAAATATTCTTTTGCATTAGAGTTACAACCATTGTTTTTACAATAGCAACTTTATGCTATCTCAGGGTTTAAATACATGTATAAACGTGTTTCTATAGAACATTAAGTTCATGAAGAAAAAAGTTTAGAAAATCAGAAAAACAACCTTTTTGGTATAAAACATGAACATTGTTTTGATGTAGTGCTGCTGATATTTTTAATTGTAATATAGTAATGAGAGTAAAATATAAAACCTTATGTCTAATTTGAGGACATACGTTGCTGGATTTCTAAATATGTGGGCCCATCAGAGTTTTACTAAAGTTAAAGAGAGAATGTACAGTATTTACGGTATTTATCCTGCAATTTCCTCAGAAAAAAAATTAAAAACTCATTGTTGTCATGAAATGCGAAGAGGAACAAATAAAAACATATAGTCAATCTGCTCTGTCTCCATTTATCAGAATTAGTGGGTAATTTTATTAAAGTAACATAACTACTGACTTGTACCGAAGGGCTTTGATTAAATCTTCTTCCCATTGTTTTACGAATATGTAAACTAAACCATCGGTTTAGGGCACAATCTTGCGTATGTTGTGTTACTTGCTTTACTTTTAATATGTTCATGTGTATTTATGTGAATGTATATATAATGCATGAATGTATGCATGAAAATATTGTGTGTATATTCTAAATAAACAAAGCTGAAGTCTACAAACAGGATCCCTGGATGGTCGAGGTGGCGCAAATAGGCAACCTAACCAAACCACAATAAAGAAATGTCATGAACTATTGATGACTGACTACGAATTTAATGCGGCTAAGTTTGGTTCATTTATTTAATGTTAATTCAAAACAAAAGGCACTTTGCAAAAAAAACAAAAAAACAAAAAAATATCTATTTTGTTTACAGACATATGTTATGCAAATGTTACAGGAATAAAAAGGTAACACCTATATTAATCTCATGCAATACCATGCAGACACTCTGTCAGTCCTAAAGAAGAAGACTGACTCGTCTTGGGGCGTGGTGGCATGTGGAGGCCTCAGTCCTCAACGCAGTCCTCCTGGGTTGTAGTCCCCGACCGTGAACCTTTGCTGCATGTCTCATCCCTCTTTCTTAACCTCATTTCCTGTTAGTCTACTGTCAAATAAAGGCCAGTACTGCCACAAAAATCAGAATGATCCTGACACAGAGACTGACTCGCCTCAACATCGAAATGTTTGAAGTGGTTGCCATGGCAGACAAGTTATATGTATTCTGATTAAGTCAGCTAATAATTATCTACACATTTGGGGGCAATCATAGACAGCGTATAGAGCATTGAACTTTCAGCCCAAGATGGTCAGGTGATTATAGTTTTTGATAAAATAAAACAATAAGTTGGTGACATAAAAGCAAAAGTACTTCACACAACTTGGATGCATCAAATGCGTGACAGGTACAGAGCTTTCATATATTTTATCAGATGTACGTATCGAGTATAAGACACAGTGTTATGGCAGCCTTGTTGTTCTATTGATTCTGTAGCTGATTTGTCAAGCAGGAAAGGGGTGCTCTATAAATCAAATTACTATTTTTTAATCACATAAATTGTTAGAAAAACCTCAGAGATTGAAAAATTATCTGTAATGCTTCTAAGGCGCGGGTCAAAGTATCACCTTTTTTTCTTTCTTGCCGCAGCTCTACCAAAAAACCGGGAGAAGATCCCGTGTTTAATGATGTGTTTTTAACACCACAGCTCCAGACTTCTGCTCACTTTGGAATACAGAAATGACACAATATCCCGAAGGAGTCACTAAGCGAAGGAGACATAAATCTACGCACAATCAGCCCTCGAAGGCTAGACCTCGGGGTTAAGATAAGAAACCATGTTAGTGGTTATTAAGTGAAAGTTTCCAATCGATAGCCAGGGAGGCGTAATCAGGGAGGGTTTAATTGCAGTGGGGAACACATCTATTCACGTTATTGCAGCAGCTGTCCAAGGAAGTTCAATTTTTTTTTTGCCCCAGAGTCTTGCTCCCATCATTTGACTCCAAGTGACCTCTAGAAAGGCTCCCGCTAGCATGGTGCAGAGGTGTCAGGCAGCCAGTGATGTCACTCCAGTGTCTCCGGTGTTGTATGATTCATCTTTCTATAGATGTCAGTACAGTGTTAAAAGAAGAAGAATAGATAACAAGTTTGCATATTTCAGGTAAACTCTTTTTTTTTTGTTTTTGCAAGTATACTCATTATAAATTTGTGAAATGCTTATTTTTATCACATCACACAGTGAAAAGTATTCTAAGCAGTTTTCCCCTGCATTAAAGGTATACAGTTGATCAGCCATGAAGGAAAAGTTTAGCATCTTTCTGGAGGGCGAAAGAAAACTAAGCAATACAACTCCTCATTTATGGTTGAGATTTCTCTAAACCATTAACCTTTAAAAATTAGATTTGCATCTGCATTTGTCAGGCTACAGCCGGTAAATCTGGCAGTAAACACCTCAGAGACTACAAATACCTCCCAATCCTTCAAAAAAAATATTTCCCTCCAGTTATAAATCAGCCGTCAATTATGGCTCATGCAAAAATGAAGGCTTGGAGTATTTCTTGGCTGCGTTCTGTCCACAACAAAGAAATAGTCGAAGAAAAGGATCCTTAACTGCAATTTTGATGATAATCTATTCAAATTCATTGTAATTCTTTAACTTACAATGAATCAATTCAATGAAAGCAGATACATTGGATTCTCTGTGGAAATCAGAGGCACATTTCAGAGCAAAGATGATATCCTTCGGGTTTTAAAGAGAGTACTACATTATGTTGTATGACCATAATAAGAAAAAAAGCCCATTCATTCTGGTGCCAGCCCCTGTTCTGCACCGATCTTTTCATTTCTGGCTTCATGGGCTGCTCGATCATCAAAAACCAAAAGCATCTCATTGCAGGGGATATCATGCCACGAAAGGATGATGATGATGATGATGATTGTGAATGGATGGCTGATTCCTCGTCAAATCCAGTAGATGTCAGTAAATTGGAACATATGTTACTTAAAGCATAACATCATGATAATTCTCCTCCAAGATGGCTCATAAAACCGGAATTTATTAGGCAAAATCTGGGGCGATGATAACACAGATAATTTTAATGCAAGGTTAATGCAGGAATCCAAAGATAAAAACGGACCCCGTGGCCCCGTGTCAGCTGGATCCTTCAGCACCGTTCCTAAAACCGAGCACATTTTTATGCACTGTGGGGTGTTCCCTTTTCATTACATTTTATAGCTTAAGACATAAAAATTTACGGAACATTTTCATGGCTAATAAAACCCTAGATCTTTACATGATAAGCAGAATGGAGATACAGTGGAAAGGAAAAATCCAGCGCCTCGGCACGTTACTCTCTCTGCTATTTGTCCCCGCAGGATGAGGAGTGCGTTGGGATGCGTCGGAGCCGCACTCCTCCCAACAGGGACCCGGAAAGCCTGCACTCCACACAAACTCCCACCACTCCCTCTGCTCGCACAGACACACATTTAAAATAGGCCACATCGGAGAAAACATGACTTTTCACTATTCTAATAAATGGGAGCCTGCCTGTTTATTATTAATGACGTCCCAGCACACTTTTCAGATTTGGTTGGTGTTACTCCGCGTGAGTAATTTATATTCATGCCAGTGTGAGAGCCCGCGTGTGTACGCTTACTGTCTTTTTACTGTCAGCTATGTGTAGTGGCTCCATGAAATTTTAATGTTTACCAGGTCAGTCCTGACCTTCTTAATCCTCCCGGTTATTAATACGGTAAAGCCAACACAGAGGGACAATTAATCAAAAACACCTATTTTCTTCCCTTTTCCACCTTTTCATACATATTAATTACACGCCGCTGCCTTGGGCTGCGGAGTGCATTAACATGTATGTACCGGCGCGGAGGAATAAGTCAAAAAGCAGAGCGATGTGGTTCCTTCGGATTAGCCTTACGAGGCTGAATGGCAGGAGCTTGAACATGACAGAGCACTGATACACTTTCTTGTCCAGACAATTATCCGTGGCCTACTTTTAAAGCTAATTCTACATGGGCCCCCCAGGTTGTGTGTGAAGCATCCTGGTGAGGGGTGGGGGGTGATGGGAGGGGGGGGGGCACGGGGGGGGGGGGGGGGGGTGCAGCAGTGGAGGGTGTCAGTCACAAGGCGACCAGACTGCCCCAGAGCAAAGCTGCCGGCCCCCTTCTCAGAGGGAGGCAGGGCGGGAGGCATGATTGAAATAGAAGTTGAGTTGTAGGACACATAAATAAAAAGGATTTTTTTTTTGTTTTATTCTAGTTTACTATTTTATTATCCTGGAATCCACTTCCCTCTCCCTTCATTTGAATATGTAACTCTCTGCCATACATATTATTCCTTTTATCAGCCATCAGTTTTATGGCGTCACGTGGGGATGAAGGAACCAGCTGGCTTTGTAAGGGCTTTACACCAGCATCCACAATATCAGCAGCACAGGTCAAAGCATCATGGCTGCTTCTGATTTGGGACTGTTTTACATTCATGAAAATTATTAGGTTTTCCACTGTTTAGAAAGTTAGAATTTAACCAATAAGCTTAACGTGAACAGTACATTTTATTTTTCCTGAGGAGACATTATGTATGTTTAACAACTAAAGGATACCAAAATAAATTGGTTAAATTCACTTAGTCCACTGATTAGATTAGGTACATTTTAATTTACATTTATGGTTGTTTTACTAAAATTGTTGCACACGATTATTAATGCATACTAATAGCATGTATCTATATTTTTTCAAACAACAAGCATCATCCTTTATATCAGAAATGTTCACAATTCCTTATTCTAAGTGAAAGTCAAGTCTCAAGCATGTGAGGGGAAAGTCTAAGCCAAGGCTCAAGTGTCTGAGCATTCTCCTTAGATCCATGACATCTAGTGCAGCTCTTACACACATTTCTGGTAAATCTGTTTTACATTTCTGAATAAATCCAAAAAAGTACTTTTTGTTCTCTTCATAATTACAAAATTAACAAACAAAAAGCACTTTAAAAGTGACCAAGGCTTCAGTGCTTTCCTGTTGTCAGCCAGCCTGATGAGTTCTTTATTATTAGACTCTGTCAACATAGCAAGGCAACAACTGATGAACTACTTTCATGTAAACTTTCATAAATAAAAATCTCAGACATAGATAAAGGAATGTCAGTTTAAAGCATCCACCTTTACATTCAGGGCTTATAGCTGTGGCTTAAACTTATTTCACCAGACAAAGTTACACGCTGGCAGCAACTGGCCATCCTCTCTCATACCAGCTAAAGCAGAATTTCTTTATTTATTGGGCTTAAATTTACCTCCAAAGTATATTATAGCTACGTATGTCATGTAAGCATCAGTAAATCAATGGTTTACGGCGGAGATGTTCGTTAGCGCATGAATGTGCCAGGGCTAAATGGGGCAGAACAAAATAAGCTACCCAGCAAAGCTTAACCCAAACCAATCCAAAGCCCGAACCCAAGTCCCAGGACTGCCTCCCGCCTGGGGAACGAGAGCAGCTGACGGCATCAGAAACACGCAGGGTTAAGACCAGGAGCAATGGGCCCAGGTGTTCCCGGTCCGTACCTGACCTGCTCACCTGAAACACAGAATGTTAGCTGACCCAGACAGGGGTCACCACCACTTCTCTTTGATGAGAAATGCCTCGCTCTTTTATTATGAAGTGCATGATGATGTCACCACAGCTGTCGTTAGTGCACAACGGACAAGGATGCAGTGGTTCCCCACTATTACAACACCTCTGCTGAGTCCTGCTTGGCCGCAGATGAAATGTTATTTGATAAAGTAATCAGATTCGTCTTGTGTGTCAAAAACGGCGGAGACAAGGGGAAGGCGATAAAAACGGGAAAATTACCTGTAGAGAAATAGGAACAAGTGGAGAGAAGACAGAACGAAGGTAGTAATCGAAATAGAGAAAACTAAGCCCATGCAGCGACGACATGGGATGTTACCAAATCTACCGTCCAAAGGTGGAGAAAAGGTCTCGTACAGGAACACAAACACATTGAATAAATCAGTGATGACCACCATACTTACGGCTTAAGGTTACGGACTACAACAATAAAACAGTGTCCCTAACTACTAAACATGTCACTTAAAGTTTGTTTTGTGTCAGCTATAGTAAAATGGTGAGCAGTGCTTTCAGAAAAATATCACACACACATTGAGTCGACCCCTTGAATAATTCAGAGCGGTTTGATACATTAGGTTCACTTAAAAAAAAAAAAGCTTCATAGCAGGTCTGAGCAGATGTGATTACCTGAGTTCCCCCTATTAATTCACCCATCAGCCTTCATGTCATCTGCATCCTCAGCTAGACGTTAGGATCTGTTACCAAAATAAGGACCTAATGTTGTTAGAATTGAATATTGCATCTCCGATCTTTCACGCTTGATTAAATAAAAGTCATATTGGCTATAAATCAACACCTTTTTTCTTTTTTTAATGCCGCGTGCCCACTGTATGCGCTTCACCTATTGTACCAGTTCACCGCGTGACCTCCAGGAGGAGAGACGGAAGACAATGTAAGCAAGCTGGATGAAAGGGCAGCGGAGAGCGACTCCATCCATGGGTGGGGAGAGCAGGGAGGATGGGAAGCAGATGGCGGTGGCTCTGTCCCATCAGCACAACAGAAGGGAGACTCAAGATGGCCACGGGCCCCGCTCACATTAACAGCATTCATGGGGACACCTTATCATCACGCCGACATGATACGTTTTTAACAATACCCCCTACCCCACTCCCCCCAACCCCATACGCACACACACACACACACACACACACACACACACACACACACACACACACACACACACACACACACACACACACAAAACCCCCTTACCCCACTACAAGAGATGCTGAATCAATTATCAGGGTGCTTATATAATAACACTACAGTCAAGGCTAAAGCCTGCTGTATGTACCCTAAAAATGGGATCCACATAAGCAAAAGTGTTAGCACAAAAAAAACAAAAAATTTTTTTTTTAAGGATGCAGGTTACAGCCTGCCTGATGCTGCTCACGGTCAACCATGAATGAGATGGCGGCGTCTCCGCGCAGCTTGTCTGGGAGATAACCTTCAGGATTCCTCCCAGCCCTCACCTCTGCTCGCTCTGTAAAAAGCATCTACTGAATAGTTGCTAATTAAACCGTGTGAATGTATAAAAGACACAATACATACAGGCAAAAATAAAATAAAAAATAACCTAAGCTTGCAACACCTCAGTTTCCCCTGCCATCTCGACTTTACGGTTCAGACGGATCACCCAGACACACCGCGGCTGCTCTAAACTGGAAGGGGGGGAAAAAAAGTCCTGGGGAATTTATAGATGCTAGCAGCCAAAGAAATTCAGAGTTGGAATCCAAATTGCTCATCTGATGACTTCTTCTCCTTTAGTATCGTTCATCATAGACACCTCGGACGGAGCAGCGAAAAAAAACCCAAAGAATCATGCATCTTTTGTGAGTAAAAATTAATAAAAACACTACGTCAAGGAGCCAGAAAAAATGGTTTCCCCTAATGGATTTGCCACAGAACACAGCTTTTAGACAATCAATCTTTTCTTTGAAAGCCCAATTATTTAAGTAATTGTTCCTCACAACTGCCACAGGAATTTGTCCTCTGGACGTTGTAAAAGTGAGCATCTTTGTCACTCGTAAAGCGTTTTATACCATTTTTATTGTACTCATTTAATTTCTCTACCACACCTCTACTTAAGACGCTTTTGTCTACATTTATAACACCATTCATTCTTTATTTGTCACACACACACACACACACACACACACACAAAAACCATCATTTGCAGTGCTGGTTAATCAAAACGGCACAGCGAGTAGAATTCTAGGCGGAAGCAGAGCTGCTTTGTTTGCAGAATCCTGAAAGTGCATCGTTACTGTAAAAGAAATCAGGTTCAATTGAAGACCTTAATTTGCTGTTGGTCTTTGTTATTCCCACATAAACATATTTAAAATCCCACGAGTATTTTGACTTTTTACAAATCAACAGAAACGTACACATATAAATGAGTGCAAGATGCAGATCTTTCTCTCATACCCCCAGAGCTCCTCAAAGACATAGAGAGGTAAACTTTCTATCTATAAAACAGCTTGTTTCTGACACAGTATTGCAACATTGAAACATGTATATGCCTACAAACATTTCAAAAATGTTTGTAGGCATCACATACTTCAAAAGTATTGGCACCCCACTGAACTTTTTCACATTTTCACATCACAAATCAACCTGTTACTTCCGAAAAGATAAAGTAAAATGCCAAAAGTATTCACTCACCTGCCTTGACTCTCATATGGATTCAAGTAACATCCTGTTACTAATCCATGGGTTAAATATGACGTTGGTCCACTATTTGAAGCTGTAACATCTTCAACACATCTGGGAAGGCTGTCCACAAGGTTTCGGAGTGTTTATGGGAATTTATCACAATTCTTCCAGAAGCGCATTTGTGAGGTCAGACACTAATGTTGGACGAGTAAGGCTGGCTCTCAGTCTCAAATCCAGCCCAAAGGTGTTCTATCAGGTTGAGGTCAGGATTCTGTGCAGGCCAGTCAAGGTCATCCTCACCAAACTCTCTATCCATGTCTTTATGGACCTTGCTTTGTGCTCTGGTGCACAGTCAAGTCTGAAGTGGACAGTGCCATCACCAAAACTGCTCCATTCAATTTGGGATCAAGGAATTGTCCAAAATCTATTGGTCTGCTGAAGCGCTCAGAATGTCTAACGGGCCAAGCCGAGATCCTGAAAAACAACCCCACACCAGAAACAAATGTAAAGTTTTATCAAACTTTACATTTGGCACAACACAGTCAGATAAATACTGTTCTCCTGGCAACCACCAAACCCAGACACATCCACCAGATTGCCAGATGTAGAAGCATGCACCTCCTTTGTTCTAGAGTCCAGCGTTGGTGTGCGTTACACTATTGTATCTGGCCCTTTGCATTGCACTTGGTGATGTTTGGCCTGGATGCAGCTGCTTGGCCGTGGAAACCCATTCCATGAAGCCCTCTACACACTTTTTCTGAGCTGATCTGAAGGCCACATGAAGCTTGGAGGTCTGTAGAGATTGAATCTCCAGAAAGTTGGCAACCTTTGTGCACCATGGGCCTCAGCATCTGCTGCCCCCGCTCTGTTAGTTTATGTGACCTACCGCTTCATGGCTGAGTTGCTGTCATTCCCAATGGCTTCCACTTAATGATAATACCACTGACAGCTGACTGTGGAATATTAGGAGGGAAACATTTCATGATTGGACTTGTTGTACATGAGGCATCCCATCACGGTACCACTCTGGGATTCTCTGAGCTTCTGAAAGCGACCTGTTCTTTCACAGATGTTGGTAGGAACAGTCTGCTTGCCTAGATGCTTGATTGTGTATAGCTGTGGCCATGAAAGTGATTGGAACATCTGATTTTTATTATTTGAATGCGTGACCAAAAACTTTGACAAATAGTATATTTTATCATGTTTTCCATATGGACCAACACAAAGTAGCACAACGTTGTAAAGTGGAAGAAAAAAAAATATGCTTGGTTTTCACACTTTTTATGAATAAAAATCTCAAAGAGTGGCATACTTTTGTGTATACCCAATTTGTTGTGATACCATAATTAAAACCCAGTGCAATTAACTGCCTTCAGTAGTCACAAAAGTTCTGTAAATTACTCTGAGTATAAATATAGTTATTCTGGGAAGGTCTCAGAGTTTTGTTGGAGAGCATTAGTGAACAGAGAGCATCATGAAAATCAAGGAACAAAAGAGACAGGTCAGGTAGAAAGTTGCCTAGTTGAGCACTCTTCAATCTGAAAATGTAAAGAATATGCTACAACTGGAAATCAACCAAGACATGGCTATCCTCCTAGAGTTGCATTACTCAAAAGTCTTAGTTGCAGTTTTCCACATACCATTTTAGGGACACACTAAACATAACAAAGAAGATGCTCTGGACAAATGAGACCAAAACTGAACTTTTTAGCAAAGGCTTGATCTTCAAAAAAATCTAATAAAGAACAGAAAATAAATAAAAATTGCTTGTGCAATAAGGGAACATGTTGCGGGCGATCTACAAAGATCGCGTCCACAATGCATAAAATGTGCAAAACCAATTCAGTCCACCCCATGTAAAAGTTTGACTGCTATTAGCAGTTTGAGAGTGAGGGTAAAGATGAAGTTCTAAGCAATGGAGTAGGAGGGAATAATGATAATAATTACTCAAGAAAATAACAACATTGATAATAACAATTTATCTTATTTATAGTGCATTTTAAGTATCTCAAAGTGCTACAAACAAAAGTTAAAAAAAATAAATTAAAAAGATAGATACAAAATAACTGACTCATACAGAGCCCGTAAAGGACCATTGAGGGAAGAAAAAAACTATCCCTCTTGCCACAAGTTATGGATGCTCTTTCTTCAGCAAATACAGGAAAGTTTTATATTAGATATATTAAGTGTGTTCTCTTACTGCATCTCTGTAAAAACTTAACATGTTGAGCATTATCAGAGAAAACCAGAGACGCCGCTGTTTTGCTGAAGCGCCACATGAAAAAAAACAAAACAAAAAAAACCTCAGGATACCTGCTGTTCAGAAGTACCTGCAATAATCACCTTTTACATAGATAATTCAGGGTGATTTGAGAAGTCTAAACACGTAATAAATAATTACAAATGCATTTTATGGCCCCCAGAAACATTCTGCACAGACCAACAGTAAAAAGCTTTACTTGCATCATTATTCTAATTTTGTTTTGCTTGTTAGTGTCCAGGTTACTGACAGCCTGCAAAATATTGTTACAATTAAGCCTGGCAGCCGTGCCAGATGTTTCTGCGAGAGGAGAGAGGGAGATGTCAAAACACCTGTCTGATCACCATGGTGCACATGCTGGTGCAACTACTACCTGTGCAAACAGTCCTTGTTAGTTGAGCTTGCTCTTCGAGGACCTCTGTGTGACTACAGTACACGACGGACACCTCTGCTGACAAAGACCCTGCAGAGGATGCTTCCTTCCTCGCTGTTCACAAATTATAAAGGAGCTGAATTCTCAGCCAGTGCTGAAGTGTTTTCATAGTCAGTATTGCCCGGTATGTGTTTCTATTACCATACACGTAATTTGAAGATGGTGATTTTGTCTCGCGTTCTAAAATTGATTAAAATATATGTAGGTGTGTAAAGAGGCGGTCTTTGTTGCTGGCATCTTTTTTTTTTTACAGCAGTAACTTGTAGAGCACTTTATGAGCACCTTGCACTTTAAAAAAAAAAAAGCACTTTATTTACTATTCCGCTTTGAGCATAGATTTGCACATCAGTCCTTATTTGCACACAAAAAGTTTTAAATATTTGTCGAACATTAATTCCATGTTTTATTAATTAGCATGTAGCCTTTTGTTCCTGGCCCTGCACAGCTGCTCCTCATGAGGGAGCGTGGCGGTTGCCTGTCAGGAGAAGAATTTTTTACTTGGAGCAAATAAGGGCGACTATTTAGTAAAACCATGGTGTACGTTCTAGAGTTAAAAGTGTGTGTGAAGAAGTTGCTTGGCTCACCTATCTTTTCTGTGTCTTTTTTCAGGATGTTTGGACAAATGCTTCCCCGCGGGCGTCCAGACACCAAGGTTCCGGGAGAGGCCATGGGATGAAAGAGTGTTGGGGGAATTTCTCTACAACGGTGCTGAGTTGTAAGGTTAAAATATAAAGTATTTCATTACTGCGAGTAATTTGCGGAGTGTGTTCTTATTTGTTGAAACGTAAGTGTATATAGATAGATGGTGGAATTCGGTAGCCTCACCTGTGAATAATGGTTTGGTCCTTGGACAGATGAGAATATTTAACGCTGCCATTTGTCAGGGAGGGCAGGTTGATTTTTGTTGCATGTTGGAAGGCTTAACATGCCATTAACTGTCCATCAAAGCTGTATCAAATGTGACAAATAAAGGCTTGATGCTCCAGCATACTCTGCCTCAGCCTTCATCTCCAGTCCAGTCTCAAAAGGGCCTTATTACAATGGGAAATAGTTTATTTTGGGTGTTAAATGCTGCCATATGTTACATTCACATTTTACATGCACTGGATATTTCTGGTTGATGATCTATTTTGATGCTTACTTTTTTTATGATGGTACTTTGCAGACGCTCAAGTCAAATATGCTACTTTCACAGTGAGAATGAAATCTAAATGTCCTATAAGTGCCCACAAGGAGTGTGATGCTTATTCGCTAAGTTAATGAGAAAATACGTTGTGCCATCAGTTTCACTTTCAGTGTCAAGCATCCGCCATGCAAGGTGAGCGAAGAGTTTGCGTATCGCAGTATGAGATTAGGTAATGTTATTGGATCAGGGCTGGGATAGTAGTGTGGCGCAGGTGTACAGGCTATCTGAGAGCTGCAGTGCTGGTGTGACATTCCCAAAAAAATGCCCCAAAAAAATAATGGTATGTGGTGGCCTGGCATAATTGGTAATCTAACTGTGTATCCCACAGTGTCATAGCAAATTAATTTAATGTATCAAAGAGATACAACTATTCAAACCAATCAAATTTTTAGAACAGCTGAGTTTAATTTTACAAGCCACTTCATGGCCAAATAATAATTCCCCATACATATAATCTAGACTACGTGAAGAAGGCTAAAAGTCTCCAAAATGTAACAAATCATGCACCAAATGAAAGAAATAGACGAGAGACCATTTCATTTACATATATTGGTCTAAGATTGGTTACAGTGCCTTTAGTTAGTCATATCTAAAACTTTGGGACTCTAAAGTGAGAGCCGTTGTGCACAAAATCAAAAAGCATTGAATGTGGCGAACCTTTCCAGTAATGACTGGTTCTTCCAGAACTACTCCAGGAGCATGTGGAGGACTCATCCTGGAGGTTACAAGTGAATCAAGGACAACATATGCTGCAGGGCCTTGCTTGCCTTAGTTAGGGTCAGGGTTCATGATTCAGCAATGAGACAGAGGCTGGATGAAAATGGCAGCCATGGTAGAGTTTTATGGTGAAAACCTCTGCTGACCATAAAAGAGCCCATAGACCCATCTCACATGTGCCTAAAACATTGATCATCAGCAAGACTTGTAGGAAAATATTCTGTGGACTGAAAAGGGACACCTTTTTGGAAGGTGTGGGTTCTGTGTAACCTGACAACAGCCAGCTGCATGTATCGCTCCGCCTAGCTCCACTCACATACATCTGGGACACGGCTCATTGAAAGTGATTTCCCCAACCAAATTTTTGGTCTGGCCAATCAGGACGCAGGGCGGGTGTTTCATGGATGTGACGTAGTGGAGAAGCCACCGTGAGATTCCAACAACAATGGCGGCTCGCATCGAGGAAGCAAGCGTTAGCATTGATGCTGCTATTTCTTCCGTGTTGTCCAATCTATCTGATATTGTTTCATTAAAAGAACATCAGAGAACGCCTCTGAAGGCTTTTGTTGGTGGAAACCATGTTTTCGCCCTTCTCCCGACGGGATTTGGCAAGTTTTGTTTTCTGGGGCGCGTCCGCGTTGCGCGTCCGCGTACGCGCCCCGGAGCGGTTAGCGCGAACCATATTGGGAGGCCTTTAGTCCTCGACGCGGTCGGCCCGGGATCGACTCCGATCCCCCCTCTTCTTAGCTTCGGTGTGACCACTACAGTGTTTCCCGCAGGAATTTGCTTATGCGAGGTGGACCGACTCGCGGAGGGGGGGGGGGGGGGGGGTTGGATGACTTTTTCTCCGCGGACCGGCTCGCGGAGCGGGGGGGGTGGACGACACGTTTTCCGCGGACCAGCTCGCGGAGCAGGGGGGGGGGGGGGTGGACGACACGTTTTCCGCGGACCAGCTCGCGGAGCAGGGGGGGGGGGGGGGTGGACGACACGTTTTCCGCGGCCGCCTCGCCAAGATAGCGCTGCGGGAAACCCTGCACTACAGCCGCAAACACATAAAAAAAAAAAAAAAAAGGGTTTTTTTTTTTCCGGCGTCGGTCTCATCAGCGTCACGGGTTAGCTTCGGTGTGAGTGGTTGAAATAGCACGTCGATAAAGATGACAGACAAGTGGCTTATCCAATCATATGCAAGGAGTTTTGATAAGGCCCAGCCTTCAGTAAAGGCAATTCCTATGGCCGTGTCCCAGATGTATGTGAGTGGAGCTAGGCGGAGCGATACATGCAGCTGGCTGTTGTCAGGTTAGGTTCTGTGACATCTGGGCTTAAACAACCTTTGAGGGGAAAAAAAACATCTCACTGACAGTCAAACATGGTGGTGGAAGTGTGTCAGTCCAGGGCACTATCCGAATACCCTTAACAATATCTTCTAGCTTCTAGCTCCACAAAGTGCGCACTCTCTGCTCTCCGGACATTTTTGTTGATTCAGCACAGCCCCCGTGAGGGGGCTGTGCTGACATGACAATACTTGTCATGTCAAGTATTGTGGGACACCTTAAGGGTTCTTAGAGCTAGTAAAGGACGTTGCAGGGTTCCTAGGCAAAACTAGCCGTGGGAGGGAGCATACAGGCTCCTTTTCCTACCTCCTTCCTTACTGACTGCACTATTCGGACAGCACTTATCATGGCGACTGCTGACTCACTTCCACATTGGCTAAAGAGTCCTTACTCTATAAGGGTATTCAGACTGAACTAGTCTATTTCTTCAGAGCCCAGGTAACTTGCCGTAATTTATTAGAACCCTCACTTCTGTATTAGAACATACTACAGGAGAACATCAGGCCATCAGTTTGTGAACTTAAGCTAAAGGGCTCTTGGAGTTTTGCAGAAGGACCGTTGTCCAAAGCTGAACAAAGGGTTTGGAGAGGCCTAGTCAAAAGCGACTGAGACTTTAAACAGGATGTTCATGTCCAAACACCATCCAATGTGACTGAAGTAAACAACTCTGCAAGGAACATTAGGCTATAATTCCTTCAAAGAACTGTAGTGATGTAAAAAGACTTATGGCTGCTGTTGCTGCTAAGGGTGGCAAAATCATGTTTAATGTTTAGAGGACATTACTTGTTCTCATATAGGGGCAGGTTGGCTTTAGAGAGTTTCTAAAAATAAATTAGCGTTTTAAAACTGCAATTTGCCTTTACTTTTAAATAGAAATATCTTTGTTGATCTCAAACATTCAATACAATAAAGTAGGGCCGTGCACTATCAGCAAAGCTTCTAATCCCAGTCGTAGTGGTGAACATTGCAACAGTAATATTTATTATCATTAGCTCAGATTTTTCCTGATTCGTCTTTTTAGTTCGTTCATCAAAACGTCCTCATCACTCTTTGTGACCATTAACACCTCGACTTCTAAGAGTATACCTCCACTGTGGTGATTGTGGAAACATGAGGCCATCCAGCAGACCAAATGAATTATTACGTTCAGAATTTACCTGCATGGAACTTGACATATGAGATCCTTCCAACTACTGCATTTAAGTGCTTCTTTGCGATCGCAACATTGCAACTGTAATTGTGATTGCATATAGTGTGCAGCTCTACACAAAAAAAAAAAAAAACATAAAAGTCTGTAAAAGGCAAATACTTTTCCACAGAACTAATGTAAATTTTAAGGAAGTTTCAACTCTAACTGGATTCCAACACAGCGAACGCATTCAACACATGAACCCAGCACTACGTCAGGCTTTTATTGGTGCTGCATACATGTTCAATAAATTGTTCGAGTGGCTTGTGGGCAAATATACACCATAATGTTACTCATCCTTTCAAGCGTTGAGGTCAGTTACTATGGCAACCTGCACAAACTGGGGATGAGATAAGGGCCGGAGCCTTGGCCTTGAGGGAGTCGTTAAGCATCTGTCTCCTGACTCCCCTTCTTTCAGTCTCTGCATTTGGGGGGTGTGGGGGGGGGGGGGGGGGGTGCAGGCAAAGCATAAACAACAAAGGTGGCTCACCCTCACTGCCTCCCAAAGGGCTGACCATCATCATCATGCTGAGTTAACAGTGACACCCATTTCTGCTTGGTCGGAAAGATGGATATAGGATGTTTCTTCCTAAGATGATTCTACCCTCAGTTTGGGCGGTACTCTAATGAAGTCTCATTCATTTTTTTTTTTTTTTTTTTTTTTTTTACAGATTTCATGAAAGCCTCGATTACAAACAAAACTTATTTTCCGGGTCAATGACAACACAATTCTACAAGGAGCGTGACTTTTTCTAATTGCTTTTCAAAACAGCGAGCCATCACTATGGATACGTCAGGAGCCAAGATCAGTGGTTTAAGTGTTCGCTAACCCGTACGGCGGTATACGTGCGTAACATGAAATACTGCTTTGAATTATTCTGCCTCCCATCGCTGGTACAACGGAGGAGACAAGAGAGATGTCAGAGGCTAAGTTCATCAGTGGATTCTGATGAGGTTGGTGCTCACCGCCGCAGAGAGCGAGCACGCCTCACTGGGTTTCAATGCGGCTACGCCTTTTCAAGACGCTCCAATCAAGACGTTAGCGTCTACTAAAGAAAAGTGAGTTTTGAAACTTGATAAAGCACCCTGACTTTGTGCTAAAAAAAAAAAAAAAAAAAAAAGTGCGATAATGGGGTTTGGGACAAAAGCTTTCAGAATGATTTGGTTCCATAAAAATTCCTTTCAACTTAATGAGATCTGTTTTTTTTATAGTCTTGCTGTCCTCTTGGGTGTAATTATAAAATTCCAAAGCAATCCATTCACAACAAACATAAAGCAGGATTTCTTTTTTTAGCCTTACATCAAAGGCTTTTGACACGAAGGGCTATGTAAACACTTGTGCCCTGAGCCTATATTTTTTTTCACCCGTCAGCATCCGTCTGTGGACTTATCCCACCGATTCCTCAACTGAATGAATTAATCATTATATAAACACACAAAACAGCAAGAGTCAGCTAACAAGAGGCCCCTGCTGGCTGACCGCAGCGTGTCAGTGTCAATAGCGGCAATGTTTAGTGGACTCAAACCCAACAAACATCGGGGAAAACAATTCAGGGGGTTTGCTGATTTTTTAAGATACTGCAACTTGGGGTCTGACCGGATTACCTCTGGTGTTAAATTTGCACTCAGAGCACAGATTACGGCTGCGGTCCACCTATAGGCTCACCTAGCAGTTTTTCCCGCAGCCCGGCTTTGGAAACAGATGATAAATAAATCAAAGCGCGCTAAGCACTGCTTCCACATGGCGATCGCCTCCTTCATAGCGTCTGCACCTCATCAATCACGCCATTGTCTGCTTGAAAGGCGAGCCTTGTAAATGTCATATCCACTCAAACCCAAGGAGAGGCGGATCAGAATGCGGCTCAGTGTTTTTTTTTTTTCCTTTTTAATTGGATAGTGTAATTAAACTAAAAAACCTTGCTAGACTGCCTTTTGACAGGACAGATGAAGACCCCTTTTAATAGGGCTGTGAAACATATTTGTTAAAAGGATGAGGCAAGACGCGCTATACGATTGGGTGCCCTTTTGTGTCGTACTTTCATTTATGATTAAAACATTAAAAAAAGGGTGTCTCTGAGAGAAAAAAAAGTGAATTTCCTAAAAGCTGGTGCTAGATAGAAATAATTAATGAAATTCTTCATCCAGGTTATACAATTTCTTGGAACCAATTGGGGGGTAAAAAAAATGTGGGCTCTCATATATTACACACACCAATCAGGTGCATATATATCAAAGCATATGTTGTGCAGCATTTGTAGAACATTCATCTCGGGACCGAGCGATTAGGAGAGGTAGAGCTTGTTCTTGATTAAAGTAACAACGGAGAGAGGCCAAGCTATAATATTGATTACATGCACAAACAGGACACGGGTCACTTTGCTACCCACACATGCTTTCTATTTAATTTCATTAGCGGCGTTCTTTCCTGATGTTCTAATGTTACACAAACACCAGAGGAATACATGCATGCAAATAGAAAGGAAGAACAGCAACTCACTGTCACATGTTAGGGGGTCATAAAAAGTAGCAACACACACCCACAGTCAATATCCCGGTGCTTTGAAGTTAATTTTGATGGTTCCTGGAGAGAACCCGGCCTGAGAGGTCTCTCCTGAGAGGCAGAGTTAGGCATTGGTACGAAAGATCGATAGGACCGGCCCGCGCAAATAAATCAGCATACTCTAGTGACGTCTGTCATAAAGCTCCTGCCACAGTCGCAGCTCTTAGCTTTATGGGAGTGCTGAGTGTTATTGCAATCTTTTGATAGCCTTGGTTAATTTATCTGATTACAAGAACATCCAAAGAACAAAGCAGAGTCACCACGTGTGTCGCATTGAAGCAGTGCTAAGCTCTAATGAATCTAATGAATGAATGAATTAACCTTTTATTGTCAGTATACAATAAATAAATCCGTAATTACATTAATTAATTAATAAAAAATTAAACACTGTTTGATGTCCCTTGACAGTAAAAACCTAAAACCTGAATTTTCAAAGAAGAACATATTGAACAGCTTCCTTGGATGTTGTGGCAGTATAGTGGTGCTAAAGCGTTCCAGCGTCAGTGCAGTGCAATGTACTTTACAGTTCTTCCCTGTTTTTCTTTTTTTTTAAGTACATGCAAGAGCAGCACTGCAGACAAGGATTAAAAAAAAAGAAACACGATAAAAGACACCTTTTTGCTGTTACTCTCCAGACACTTTTCCCAGAAGGCTTTTGGCCTGAGTGCGTGGTGTCCCGTAGGATGCTCTATGCTTTACCGTTAAAGTTTGTGGGTGTACAAAGTGTCCAGTCTGCGGAGCTCCAACTTAGCCACACGCGGTGTTACCTTCACCACTCGATGGAGGCCGTGGCGTTCTGCAGCTTTGGCGTTGGCATACCAGACTGTGGCGATGCTGGTTAGGATGGACTCTGTGGTGCTTATGTTGAAGTTCAGGAGTAGTTTCAGTGGTACGTTTGCCCATTTCAGTTTCAGTTCCACGAAAAAGACCCGCAGCATGATGCTGCCAACTCCATGCTATACAGTCTGTACAGTGTTCTTGTGTTCGAAAATAAAATCACCTTGATTCACTCAAAATTTGTCACTGTGGACAAGCAGTTCACTCTTACTTTTCTTGAACCAAAAACCTTGTCTCCAGAAGACATTTGACTTGTTGATATTAAAACATGCTGATTTATGTGACATTTGAGCCTCTTTGTAAATATAACAGAGTCAAAGTGTGTTGTTAATTTTTTTGTTCGTACCACAATAACTACGGTAATAGTTTTTAACCAAAAAGTCCTCCTTAACCAGGATTATTCTAAATGCACTTCTTTGGAAAGAAACACGTGTGAAAAAAAATCCAAAAGGCTTAAAAATGCCATCAAAAGATCAAGAATCCCCCACAAGCTGTCAGTTCCTGATGAGTATAACCACTTTTTATTCCTCTGTGGGTTTGCATAATTCATTTAAACACAACTGGATGCTCAAAGAAGGACACTGATCCCAAACACATATGAAAACTGGTCTTACGATTAATCAAAATAAAAATGAGCATGACTTCAACCTGGTCAACATTTGTGCACAGTTCTTAAAAGCTGTGTGAGTGGCAGACAACAAAAATATTCAACTACACGCTATCAATTCTGCCGGGAGCGGTGATCAAATATTGATCCAGAAACATGCAAAAAGTTTGCTGATAGCAATACAACTTGGTAAAAACCACATAGCGCTAAGGATGTATCTATATATATGAGCCTGTATGTCTATTTTTATTTGTGTTTGTTTAAGAGTCTTTCTATTTTAAATAAATCTGAAGTCATTGTGTAATCTTTACACACTGGAAAAATATCAATTTAATAAAATGGCCAGAAACATCACATATCAGAGTAAACAATCTAACAGCTCGATTGTCATCATTTTATTTTACTCAAGCAGTTCAGGTTTCCACTGTAACATTTTGTTAACAACATCAGAATAAACCTTCTTAAGACCAAACAAAGAACACGTGAAGCTGAAGACCAGAGGCCTTATCCAAAGGGGGCATTTGTGAAAGTGAATGAACACGTCAGCTACCTTGTGGTTTTAAAATGAAACTGCATAAATGGCAGCCCTGCTAGTCAATCTACTGGCAGCCAGCGGGAATTTCGCTGGGAAATCCATTTCAGAGAGCTGTGTCTTTAAATTCAAAGGGAAAAAGTGACTGCTGTAGCGACATCAATCACACCAGGACGCAACGGTGGCTTTGCTTTACAAGTGGAAGGTCCAGGGATCACAAGTTAAAACAGGCAATATAAAAAAAAAAGGTGCAATGAAACGGCTGAGCTGAGGGCAGGCTGTTGTTGGTCTCTGCTATCTCCTCGGTTGAGGCGTTGGAGCGGTAGCCCCCCCCCCCTCCCTCCTGTATTAGCTGGACTTCATTAATCTTCATGCCATCTTCTTTAACTAGTCATGTAGAACGGCTCAATAGAAAGCCGTATAATGGGGAAGGCCCAGTGCCAATTACTAGGTTAACATAGTGTTCAGCCCCAGTGCAACAAAGGAATGAGATGGAGAAAGTGAGCACGCTCACAGGGAGAGATGCACAGCATTTGAATTGACAAGGGATACAGAATTGGAAGTTCTTGCAGTGCTATTTGAGCCGGAGAAAAACTTATAGGTGTCAATAAAAGCATCATGCAAGTGTATATTTATCTCAACCTTTCTCAAGAAATCTAAAGCCAACAGGGCAGTTTGACGTTCACATTTGACATCGGAGATGAAGAAATTAGAAAAACTGTCTGGAGCAACATGGAAAAAAACTAAAGCCTAAACCAAAAAGCTGTATCATTCTATTTTTACCCTCACTGCTTTTCTTTTTAGTAGGACTTGCAGAATAAACTGGCCATTGCCAGGGATGAAACGTGAAAAGTGGTTTCATTGGTTACCATGGCAAATTCCACACAGTAGCTTTGAAATAAAAAATTGCATTATTATCATATTTGGTGAGGGCGCTAATTGTCTACCAAACATAGCTCGTTAACCGTTTCATAGCAGATGCTAAGCAGTCGGCAGTGACACGAAAGCAGGAATATTTCAACCATCAAGAGCCCCAAGTTCTCAATTTAGTCGTTTTATCTTAGCATGAAAGACTTGTTCAAGGTGTTTTAGTCCTCACTCCAAGTGGAAGGAAACAACAACCAAGCAGCTAATGCTAAGTAAGCTAGCTTAAAAGCGGGATGCTTGCAGTCTAGAATGATCTGATTGTTCTGTTTAACTTTTTAACGGGTTTACTGCAAAAAGGGAGGTAAAGGTAGGTACAATTTTCTCAAAATGGTTGTATTTGTCCTTGATTTGAGCAGGTAAATATGATTATCTGCCAATGGAATAATATTTTTGCACTTAAAATAAGAACAACTCATCTTCATCATCTTCTTTCAATTGCTAAATATCTAATTATCTTATTTAATGGGTCAATACACTCATTCTTTGGCAGATGATGTTATTTATCTGCTCACATCAAGGACAAATACACTCAACTCAAGAAAATGTTATGTACTTATTTTTAGTTTAGTTTTTGTGTTGTTGTCAAATATCTTGAACTGAACTGAATAGGAGCATCTACTTATACTTGACAGAACAGTCAGAAAAAAATTAGTATGAGCATTTATGGCTGACAGTCATACAGACAGTTCACCTTCTTTCTTTAAAGGGTCAATCCAGCAAATGAGCTGCGACACAGTTTCTTGCAAACTTTCACAATAAAACCCATGACACTTTTTTCTGCCCTCTAGCTTTAAATTACAAGGTTTGCTGTCAGTTTATTTCTAACATTTTAACTGAGACTTGTAAAAACTCTTGAAATCCTAAACAATTCATCTTAATATTGGGTAGTTATAGTTCTTATGACAGCATTTAGGCAAACAATTTAATATATAGCAGTTGTTGGACTGCTTTTCAGTATTTTCAACTGTCAAAACAACCTCATTTGTACAAATACAAAACATGGAATGGTGAAAATATTGTTGAACATTGTAATGACAATATTGATTTTGACCAACTAGCATTTTTTTCCAGGTTCTATTGTTTTCCACCATCAATATGCTCAATACTTCATACCATTTACCATTTTTGATATCACAGCAACAGTCTTTGAAGGAACAGGGCTTTTTTCTTGCAAGAGAAAACAACACAAGTGGCAATATGACAATACTTTAACTTCCTTTATTAGGACAAAACCAATAAATATGTAACAATTCGTCCCTCATTTAGAAAGAAATATATAATTTAAGTGTCACATCCCAGTTTGTCAAAACAATAGACAGAATAATCACGTGGATAGTATAAGTGTTAATATCCTTTAAGGAAATATTTGATTCCGCTGCACAACAATTTAATCTTATTGCTTTAGTGAGCCAGTGTGTGCTTCCATTTGCCTGTAAGTTTGCTGTTGATAATAATAAATGGTGTTACTGTTGGACCAAAACCAGAAAGAACAATTTTAAGCCAAAAATACATTTTATTTTAAAACCAAACATACATTTGGCTGATGCAATTCATATTTCCATTGCGTAAACAAGGATCTGTGATTATGGATATGGATTCCCTGTACAATTTCTGTCCTTCCAGTAAATTTGAAAAAAATATTTTCTTTAGTGATCAGCTATAGCGAAAGGATAGGTTGCTATGAGTTCCTACTTTTTTCTGCTCTGATTGTCAGCTTGATTCTGGCTCCAACATGGCGTGTGTCAGTAATGGAGGGGGGCACACTGGTTTGCGTGCTCCCCTAATTGCATCACTACTTATTAGTCGACTGGGCCATAAACCACGTTAACAAATGAAGTGCTGTGTGGTTCGCACACTTGTACACCTGGCATTGGCTTAGGTTGTCCAAGAGGTTTACTACTTCACTATTGCAGATACAGGAGCTTTACCGATTCTAGTTGTGGAGTCGCTCTTGTTACAAGGGCAGTGACTCCAACCCCATGGCAATTAAGAACTGACAGCCGACTTGCTGCACTTGCAAACACATCAAAGAGGTTGATAATAATAAGATATATGCTGCAGGACAACCAGTTAAATATACTGGCTAAAAGTATGCAAGAAGCTTTGCATATGATAAAACTGTTTACGTAATTTTGATGGCTTTGCACAGGTACGCGCATGCGGGGCGGGCTTGGCTATGGAAACGAGACTGGAGAACGACATGTTGAGATGGTGTGTGACGTCACACCACATTTCATCTAAAAAGATTTAGTTTTTCACAAAACATTTTTTTAGTTCTTTCTATCCAAAATAATGAAAGTTTGTCTATTGCTTCTTTAAATATTCACATTGTTACAAAAACAGCTGTGAAGAAAACAGATAAGTCTTCAGTAGTGTTCAAACTTTACAACTGCACTGCAAAATCTTGTATGAAAGTTTATATGAAGAAAGTCTTACACATAACACATTCATCAACTCATATGACAATTAAAGCTTAGAATTTATTATTGGGCCAAGTGCATGATTAACAGAAATAAAAAATAATTTATACTGCATATTTGTAAAAATCAGAACTGAAACACTAATGAATGCCCACAAATGATTAACAAACACAATTTCTTTCCCCCACAGTTCCCAGAAGTGTCACTCTTGTCATTCTAGGCCCCCATTTATTTTGTTTTTATTCTGTATTTGACCAGAGGGGAGGCTCACTGTGCAAACCACTTGTCATGACTGCTGTCAGAACAAGTGCAGTGTTAAACTGCAGTTATTTAATTCCATGTGATTAAAATAGGACTGGGTCAGTTTGGGAAGAGCCTGTAGGCTACGGTTTTATTTAGAGGACCAAGATTAAACTCAAGTAAAATGGAAATGTCACACCGTCATGGAAGATGCTGCGGGAGTTGTGAGAAGGATAATATTATTGTGATGTGAAGTGATAATTCCGCCCTGTCCACCCTCATTATCTTGCAGCCAAGTGTATTTCTGGCTCGCAGCTCTGTGCATGCCTGTGTGTGTGTGTGGGTGTGTGTGTGTGTGTGCGTGAGTGAGTGAGTACAGGCCCCCCTTCTCTCTGCATGCTTTCTGTAAATTTTCCAAACAGTAAACATGGGGAAAAACAGTTGGCATCTTTGCTTTTGGTTATTGTCAAGGTCCCTACATTGGGGCGAAGGGAGGACACGGTCTGTATGTGTACACAGAGAGAGGTGTGGTGGAGTAGGCGGTGTGACGTTTGTATCGGTGATCATGTTCTTCTTGTCTAAACTCAAGTACATTCAGTATAAAAAGCAACCCCCCCCCCCTCCCCCTGACCCTCACTGAGACACAAAGTGAATCTGCGGATTCCCTGACGAGGAAGAGAGTCGACACAACAGCAAAGTAAAATAACAAGAGTCCCAACAAACAGCAACCCATCTGGATGCAACACAAAGAAAACCAAACGGAACGACGATCTGGAGAGGCTCCACATTCACGCAGACCCCGGCAGGCTGAGATAAGGTGTGTTTTTGTCTGGCAAGATAAGAGAAAGAAAGCAAACATATTACAGGGCTCAAAATTCTATATCTATAGCTCCTTTTCATGAGTCCAATAATTCATTCATTCATGGCCTCTGTTTCTTCTGCCTCCTCGAACATCTGCCTCATACATACATCACTGCTCTGATAAAGATCGCAGACAGAATTGGTAATACACTGTGAATGGGACACTGCGGCGCTGATTAAATAACTTCGGGGGCCTCGCTAAAATCGAGGCGGCTGCATGATGAAAGGGGACTTATCGGCTTTGGGGGCGGGGGGCGGGTTATTAAAGGCTGGGGAGAATGATTTTTAGGTTTAGGGTGATGTATACTGTTTAAGACACAATGTCCTGCAACACTGCTAAGAGAGAAAACAAACAGAGCTATTCTGACCTCTGTCACTTGAATCCTACAAAGCACAAATTGGAGGACAAAGCATTATCAGCCGGTAATGATGGGGAAACTACGTTCAGACAAGTGTGAACAATGTTAAAGTTTCACAAAGTAATCCATTATATCAAAAGATGTTGAGCTGAGCATTCAGATTTCCTCCTAACACAGACAGGACCACATAGTTTTCATTAATAAGTATAATGTCTAGAAATTCAACAGTGAAGGTTGGGTTCATTTTCTCATTTCACAGGAGTGAAAATATGATATTTTATTGCTGCTGATATGAATGGAGGCAGACTTTGTTCATGTGTCAGCTGCAGGAACCTTTTTCAGGAACCAGGATAGTTTCTATGATTCACTGCGCTCCTTGTCCATGGCATTTCCTAGGGTAAAAACAAATTACGAAGGTAGAAGTAGAAAAAGACCTCAGCAGGGAGGTATTATTGTTCATTGACTTTTGAAAGCACTTTGTGGAGGACAGATGCTGAAGATTTTTTTCAGTGTTATAATTCAGTTAAACTCATCAACAGCCTATATTTTCTGTGAACTTTAACTAAAGTCTATTTTAAATCAAGGACATCTGTTTACTGCAATTTGTGGGGGGAAAGTGTGCAACTCCTCCAGTCAATGTTTCAAGGGTTTAAGCTGTTTATGTTCTCAGGTACAAATTAAAAAACAACTACGACCAACCAGACCAACGTTTTTTAAGTTGAGACATGAGGATCCTGCTTCTGTGTGTGTGGTTAATGGTCTTGTGGGACATGTCTCTCAGACTTACATAATTAAAAATCTGTGAATGTTACTTCTTACGACTTTAAAGTGATTCTATTTCTGAGTTAGAGTGTAACTGCTGTGAAATATTCAGATGTTACGGCTGTAGATCTTTGGGTTGTAATTGCGACCAGAGCATTTTAGTAACAGCGAGATAAATCTTTTCAATGGAGTTCATTTGAAAATGGTGGTTTGGTAAAACGCTATTTTCATTTGTTTTGTGCAGTGTTCAGCAGAGAGCAGTGAGGCTAAATGTTTATAGGGGTAATATAATGAATGAATATATCAATTTAGCAAAGGTTAGAGGTCATAGCTACAACTTTTTCATCAAATTCATAAATTTTTCAAAAATAATACATCCACATAATGTCAAGATTAGTGCAGAATGAAAGTATTAATTTTACTGAAAAATTTATATATATCGTAAATAAATAATTGTTTTATACATTTTGACAGGTCCATAATAGATAAATATTTACTTCTGGTTAAGATGTCAATGTCGAGAAGAAATAATTCGGGACCAATAGGAATAGTAGGCTGAAATCACGTGAGACACAGCTCAGGCGTTGCCAGACCGAAGTAGCTTCGTGATAGTGCTGAGAAATGCCCTCTTCTTTGCGTCATATTTCTCAGATTCAAAAAGACCAAAGAAGAAGCAAAACAAGGGTGAACATCGGCCAGTCTTTTGAGCGTTGGTGCCGACCTAAGAAAGCAAAGGGGCTCAGAAGCCACGTGGAGGTTGCTGCTTTCCTTCTGGACACGTAAATTAAATGTTTGCTAATGCTAACAGAAGAACCTGGCAACCGGTTCACAAAAAGTACAACTGAAGGTTGGAACGAGAGCCGGCGAGTGGGAATGCGCCGCCTACTTGTAGCTATCTCCTTTGAGAATTGTCATAAGACTTCTACTGTCATAGGACATAATAATGTTTTTGTGTTGGGGCAAAGATTTTATTTTGTCACCAGATTGTAGCTATTTTAGTGACAATGCTATGCTAAAGTCAAACTGCTAGCAAGCCAAGCTTCTGAACCAGACAGTAGTTGCCAATGAACAGCACATCTTAGCTGTGCTTGTCAGGGGAAAGCTTCACATTCCGTGTTCTTAGATAATCTTGAAATATTCTAAACTGTTGTCTGGGTAAAGGTTTTTCATCCATAATTGGTGGAATAGACATATTTTTGAAATCACAAACAAGTTGTTATTTTTGTTTGGTTTTTGCATGGGACGACAAACTAGATGAGTAAAATCATCCTAATTGAATTCAATTCAATTTTATTTATATAGCGCCAATTCACGAAACATGTCATCTCAAGGCACTTTCCAAAGTCAAATTCATTCAGATTATACAGATTTGTCGGGAAAAAAAAATCCTATCTAATGGAATTAAATAAATTGACCAATTTAGTTGAGTACATACATATAAAAATGGGAGTTAAAAAATCAATTTAGCTGTTAAATGTACAGTTTTTACACTGATATTTTAATTAAAATGTATGCATATTCTTACACCAGTTTTAATGGTTTAATTCTGACAGCTTGTTTTAGCAGTAAACTTCCTGACCCTACCTGCTTCTGCGGCCGTTGTTCATGAACACGAGTCTGAGCTGTTGAAATTTCACATTTCTCAAAATATCTAGAAATTAAATTTAGAAAGAAAAGAACAGATACTTGACGACTCACAAAAGTTTTTACTGGGAGTTTCATATTTTACAGCCAAAGATTCCATCTAGATTCCATTTGGGTGCGGCTGTGGGACAGCCTGAGTGGAATTTATCAGTGTAGTTAATCCACTCCGATGGTCTAACAGGGATTTTCTGCACAGGATCTCTGCAGCCAAATCATACAGTATGAAACTACATCAAATGAACAGATGGCAGTGACACGAATTAAAAGCACAGAACAATAGTAGAATATAAACCAGAAATGACATCCAAAGTGGCTGTTGATTTATAGCCGCGGCAAGTTTGGTACTGGGCTTCCATGTATATTAGTGCTACAAATCTGGGTCCATTTAGCAGGGAGATGCTCATACATACATCACCGACTCCTGCTCCAAGCCAAGGTCAGTCCTTATTGCATCAATCTTTTCAACAGAGGCTACTCTACACAGCAGCAGTTTTGTAACTGTCGCAGCTGTAATGGAATCTTTTTTCTCTCGCTTCATCTTTCTCTTATCACATAAAATATATATTCAACTTCTCTTCTTTCTCCTCATTCTCCTCCTGATTCTTTTTATTTTATCTGTAAAACATTCCCGGGGACCTCATCCCTTTTCCCCTTTTCTTTTGAGACGGGTGGGGGCACGGGGTGTGGGGGTGGTAGCACAGGTTTTAACCCTTACCAGGTTTCAGGTCGCACCTTTCTATATGGAGGTACAACAGAATGAACGTTTTAAATGTGTTCCATAAAAATGGATTCCTCTCAATTATAGGATGACTGCAGCCGGTGACAAGACATTTGTTAAAATCTTTCCACTCCCTCGGGTGTATATATTATTCACAAAGTCATTTCCCACAGGGCTAACGCATGCAGAAAAGCACTTAACATCCAGGCTTTGCTTAAAATGATCCTTTAAATAAAGCACTTGCAAACACAATCTTCACCGGTTTTTTTTTTTTTTTCTGAATTTTATCTAAAAAAACTCCAATCCAATCAAAACACGGGAGCTGCTGAAATGGGAATTTGCGACATTCGTGCTGAGTCAGTTTCTGTTGTCCTGATTGCACATGCCACAGCCTCACGTAGTACTTTAATAAATGAAGAAATAATAAAATCAATCATCTTAAATAGCTCTGCACCATTTACAGCAAAGGAAGGGAGGGAAGAGGGAAAAAAAGAGCAGACTTTTAATTGATGAACTTGACCTGCTTTTCCCTGATAACAAATTTCATTTGTTCTATAAAAATTATGCTCAAGTGACATTATTTGACGGGATCTTTATCACCTGCAGAGTAAATAAGAGTAATTTATGCTGTTTAATTTTGAGCACGGATTATAAATCACGTCTCGTATCATACATTATGGTGCCTGCATTGATGAGGGGAGTGAGAGTGAGGCCAGCTGATTGGGTTGTTAAGGCGGCGGTTACAAAGCAACAGTTTACAGCGGAGACTCATTCTCTCAGCGTGGTTCTTTATAGCCGAGAGCAGATTGATACAGATGATAAATGATGATAAACACCCAACGCACCCGAGCGGTGAAGGATAGACTTTTAAATAAATTATAAAGTATGCAACGATGAAAATCAGACAGCAGCTTGACACGTAAACAGATTGCAGGTATGTATATTGTGTTTCCTGTGAATAATAAAGTTGAAGTTAATAATCATTACTGTAAATCCAGGTGTCTTCATGCTGCACTGCCTTTGCCGTAATAAAACTCTCTCAAATGATATAATAAAGAACAATACTCAGTGATAATAACAATAAACCCAAGGTGTATTGCTCTTTGTTATGACTTAACACAATATAAATTAACACAGACATAATTTGGTCTGTACAGGCTTATTACAGGCAGCGCTCTCTCGTAGGTGCAGCCTTGCAGAGCACCGAAGCAGAGAGCCATCTGGGCCGAGGAGACCCTCAGATCCTCTGTTAGAGGGATGGCGCCTGACAAATATCACTCTGCGATGAGGAAGACATGACAGCTGCCAATCATGTGTTAATAACAGAGGAGGAAGAGCAGCTTTCATGCCGTGGGTTTGACCTGTAAGGCAACAAAAACACACACACACACACAGGCTTCATACGTTTATCTGTTTTAGGCAACTATTAAATAGCATCTTCTAATATTTCAAAAGCAACAGAGCACTTAACCCTGGAAGATTATATAACCCTGGTGTGTGTTAAGCCATGTGCTTGTTTGCATAAATGGCCATATTGGAGAATTGATTTTTTTTACGATACTAATATTTGTAGCGCTCATATACTCTCATATGCCTTATAAAAGCATTCATGTCACTTCAACTTTTTCCACATTTTGTCAAATTAAAAGCAAATTGTGACTAAGTGATATTGTCAGGTGTGAGTAAATATGAACTTTAAACCAATATAACAAACGATGGTGTAGGTGGAGAAGAATTAACACCTAATTGCTCTATTCTCCCAGCGACACACAGTGGTGGTGGCATCATGCTGCGGGATGGGGTTCTTCAGCAGGACAGGGAAGCTGGTCAGAGTAGATTGGAGGAGGGATGGAGCTAAATGCAGGGTAAACGGGGAAGGAAACGTTCCTGTTAAACGATGAAAACAACTTAAGATCGGGATGGAGGTTCCACCTTCAAGTTGTGACAACCATAAATATATACAGAGCTGCTATAGAAGGGTTGATATCAAATGATATTTATGCGTTAGAAAGGTCTAGTCCAAGCCGTGGACAATGCAGACGACTCTCCCTGTGGCTCTATGCTTCTCCAGGAGTGAATGCTGCTTGTCGGGACTGTGAAGCAATCAACTGGTTCCCTTATATAGGAAATTTTTGACCAATCTGTATAATATGATAAAACAATAAAACTGCTGTTTACCGACTCGCTTAATAAATTGGTTTCCTGACATGTTTCTCTTTTTAATGAGCTTTTAAACAACAAGTAATATTGAACTTTGTATTTCAGTTTTGGTTTTACATTCTAACCTATGTGTTGTTGTTTGACTTATTGCTTGTATCTGATGTGACTGTCTGCAAACCAAATCCATCCTTTGAGAACACCAAGGTTTTACCTTAGCTTTAATGTAGCTACTATTTATAGGTATCTAACACCCCCACGTACACATACACACCTGCACGGGTTATTGCAGTAGTCACTAAGTAATTGTTCTAAATGTTATTAAGCTTTTTGTGAAAAAGCATCTCTTGCAAACCAGAGATGGATCAGGTTAGAACTAGAGATGGAGGAAGCACCTTTCATGGGCTTTTGGTATTAAATAAAAATGTGCAGTACATGGGTATACTTTTCAGTTGACAGACATTTCTGTAGCAAACATTGTTTTTTTTTATTGGTCTTATTTGGTGTCCAAATTTGAAAGAAATTATGAAGAGATAAAAACCTGAAATATACATACATGTGTACCTGTTATGACAACAAAAAAAAAAAACACAAACAATTTTCATGTATGGAACCACAACATAATAGCCTTGCTGTCATTCCTATTTAAGGTAAATTATTTTTTACATAGTATTCATCTGAGACTAGTTAAACTTTTCCGACGCTGTTGAAGGTTTTACTTCCATCATTAAGTTTGATTAAAACGTTATAGAAAACTAATAAGGCTTCAAACACTATTACCTGAGATGTGATTATCTGTTGGCTCCTTGAAATTGTCTGATTAATCTTATTTTAGTGTAATTAGAGCCTGTTGAAATCCTTTTGAGTGTATACTGCTAATTCAAAGTGAAAGTGAATATCTTGATGAGTGGGGTTGTCAAGCAGCTTTAGTGACATGAGAAGATGGTAAGGACGGATTGATTTTTTTTAATTTCTATTTTCAGGAAGTGGTTCAGAAGTCAATTCTGTTACAATATAGGTGTTAGATGTTGTCAAGTTGCATGTGTATAAATGCAAGTTCCACGTTTAATTATAAAGTCCTACAAACCGCTTCAGTTAACCTCCAAAGGTTTATGACTAGTTCAGTTCCACGCTGTATGATAGTGTTATTGCTGCAAGCTCAGTGATTGTTGTTCTTTGTTTTTGTGCAAATTAAAGCAGATAAAAATGGTCGCTTTTAAATTCCATTCGCTCTTCAACTTTGCATCATCTGACTGCCCAGTGAAATTATTCTGTGCAACCCCACATAACATTGCTCTCCTGTCTGAATGCTGTAGTCAACAAAATGCTATGTATTCAAATTAAAAAGGATTAATAATGTTTGTCCAGCAGAGCTTTATGAGTTCCTTCGATCCCTGCTTTCCAAAGCCATTAGCGTTCTTCCTCTTGAGAGGGCGAAGCCCGAAGCCGCAGTCAGCGTCCCCTTCCTGCTCTAACCAGAAATGACACAATGTCAATAAGCATACTGATTATTCTGCCCATTTGTTTTGCACAATGCAGTTAACGAGCCTTATTACACAAAAAGACATTGTGAAAACCTAATAACCATTCTTTATCATTTGTTTTGATGAGAGTAATAGAGTGACTCGTGTGATTGGTCTGCAGAAACTTCTGGTAAGGGTGCACACAACGGATGAAGACGATGGGGGGGTTGGGGGGGGGGGGGTTGGCCCTGGTCCACTCCATCGTCTTGAAGTGTTTGTGTTCCTACATCAGCTGTCCTCCCAGTTCACCATTTATCTCCCCTGAACTGTCCTAACCTTTTCAAGCTTTCACTTATGACAGATTCCAGATACACTGGGCCAAGCCTCACTGGAAACCAGCTACAGCGTCGTACACACAACTGTCAGTGTAAAGGGAAGCCTACACATGGCCCCTCACACTGGATTGGCCTCTTCCTAGGCAGCCATATAAATCTCAGCAGCATCAGACAGGTGGGAGGAAGCTCTGGCAGATGCAGTCAAACCTCAGACAGGTCCTCTTCCCAACCTCTGGCCCTGCTCATCTGCGGAGAGAGGAACAGTTGTGGGAGTCTGAAATGAAGGTGAGTTTTTCTGGCTCCCGTGAAAATCCTGAGTTTATACCTAGAGCTGTCAAAAGTTTGATCATATTACCATTTAAAAAGCTATTTAAATAAATACAATATGCAGCCAACAGGGAGAATGTTGATAATATTATGGTTGACAATATAGTACAATATAATCAAATAAAAGAAATAAAAATATTGAATGACACAACATTTATTTTAATAAATCTTTAAAATAAGCTTTATAACTGATCTCAAATGTTACTCTGCATTATCTAATCATCTTTTAAGGTCTAGTTTTTATCATATCGGAAAAGGGCTTCAAATGCTGATGCTCTTCTGCATTTTTATCCCCACAAAATTGTGGGGCAATAATCTTTTATGCTACTTATATTGAATCATAATGTGTGTAAAACACAAAGATACCTGGAAGAATGTGAAGTTAAAAGACTGAACAAGACAGGGGTAGAGTTACAATATTACAATATTTCACTATCCCACATGCCACACAGCCACTTCAGCTCATTTAAAGTTAAAAGCAAACAAATAAAAATGGGAATCCACAGTCTCCTCAGCTGATCCACAATAAGGGATGATGTGCCCCACATGCCCCTTATGACCAGCTCCACAAGGCGATGCCTCTTAAAATAAAGCTAGATGTTTTTAAAGGGGTATTTAGACATTAACATTTTAATAACTAAAGACTAAAAATGTTAAAACAAATCCCTGATAAAAGTAGTATTGATGCAATTGCAAAAGAAAAGGTTAAGATTGTGGTCTTAGAATTTGAGATGTTGGGAAATCACCTGCTATTTGAAGTCATTGTAACATCAAACACTGGAAACATGATATTTTTCTTCTCGGATTTGTCTTCTCCGATGGGGATTACCGAAAACGTCATTTTTAACCAAGAAGCCTTAATAAGCAAATGTGAAGTGGGCTTGATTGACCAGGCCGTGCGATGTGTTGTCTAATCAAATGGGTTTGTACCGCACTTACCTTGCCAATCATTCTGTGCTGTTGTTTGAGGCCTGATGGACCAATTCACTCCTCCTCTTTCCGAGCTGCAGAAGCAATGTCAGGATTCAGAATTTTCGTAAGCATTAAATTTGTAAAACAAGGTTTTTTGATGATGGAAAAAAAAAAAGATTGTGAGTAACACAAACTAGTTTTATTGTGGATTATAATTTCGCTATGTCATGATTCGCTGTGAAGGACCAAAGTGGCAACCAGGCCAAGGCAGGCACATGTTGAAAAGAATGGTATTTAATGACGATAACTCACTCAATATACAAGGAACCAAAACAGGGCACGAACGCAGGAGCATAGTAACAGGGTCACAGGAACAGGACAAAAAAACAGGCTCAGAAACAGGACGATGCAACAACGGAGAAACAAAAACATGGAACTTAAATACAGCGAGGAATCAACAGAAAACATGCTCAACACAACCCAAACATCCCAGACTCATGGCAATCTCTCTCTCTCTCTCTCTCTCTCTCTCTCTCTCTCTCTCTTTATATATATATATATATATATATATATATATATATATATATATATATATATATATATATATATATATATATGCAACAGGTGGTGCTGGTGAGTAGGAACAACGTTTGCACTGAGGTGCAACTAATTCTTCTTTATCAAACATTTTTTTAACCACATAAAAGTCCTGCCTCTTGGTCAAGACTGATGTGAAAAAAGGGTTTTTAATTTCCATAAGACATTTACGCTAAAATAAAAAAAATAAAAAAGGAATCAAGGATGAACTGGCTGAGAAAGATAGCAGCTCAAAGTAAACAACAACAATAACAACAGAACCATTAAATATCTATAAAGTTTGAAAAATGTGATGAATGAAATGCTGGTTATATTATTATAGTCACAGTGTACACCTTAAAACAGCAACACTTTAAGGTTCAAAGCACAGGCCCTGTTTGAAGAATTTCTGTAGTCCGTTTCTTAAGATAGAGGGGAAGGCTTTCCGTGAAACCAGTTCTGACCGTTTCTGTTCAGACTGAAGAGCGCTTAAAGAAGAGGCGGCAGAAAAACTGAAAGATTTTTTTCCTGTTTGAACACGAAGTGCAGAGAAATACAAAATGGGATTTGTGCTTAAGGCATAACGGCTTTTAGTTCCCTAAATAACTAAAAGTCTGTGTCAATGAAATTGCCTTAGAAGACAGATAAACAGATCAAAATTAAGACGAGCTACACAGATTAATCCTGGCAGACAGCGAGACAGCAGTGAATGTTGGGCCAATATATCAACATCCGATAGCCAGGTGGAAGTTCCTGACCTGGGAATATCCCCGGGGTGAATGGAGGACGCGTCTATGTACCGACTACCACACCTAAACACTTCTGAACCACATGGAGTAAATGAGAATTCAAGGAGCAGTGTAAAAGTAATTTTCAATGTTACTGTCTGGGTTTATTGAGGAGGAAAGTAAAACAATGTGGAGACGTTTGGATTGCAGCTAATGGCTTTGTGTTGCTCCAACTCGCAGCCTCCAGCGTTTCTCTGACCGGCAGTGGGAGTTTTCTTTGCCAGCAGCCATCAGACACCTACAGTCTAACTCCCCAGTGACTCAACAGGCAGCAGCCTGACGGTGCCGCGAGATCAACTGACAACGGATGATCTGACAGCCGGCGGACAGTGGCTCATGATTTCAGGAGGATCCAGCCCAAAGTCCAGGGACAACAGGTAGACCAAAGTTTAAAGTCTGACATGAACATGATAGATATCCAGTGAGGTGATGCATGACAAGTGTCACACAGGGATCCAAAAATGGGATATGTTGTGCTGAAGCAATCAGAAGCCAGCAGTGGCAGGTAGGCTACCTGTGGTAACACTTCGGTTTCAGCTCTTTAACATGTGACATGGTGTCATTTATAAAACTTTGAAAAGAATTTTAAAAAGGGATGATAAAACTGATAATTAAAAAAGCCCTTTAAAACCCTTTTAAAACAACCATGACAGAGAGTATAAGGAATGCTGATATGTTTGTGCGGCCATCTTGGATGAACTAAAGAAAGCAGGGGGTGGGGCAGGTTTAAGTTCCTTGGCTTTGATTGATTACAAATTATCCTGATTCAGTTTGTTTATATGTGAGGTTTTTTTTTTTTTGACTCCAGATGGGTTCAACTCTTTGCCAGTTTGATCCCCGGTTCCTCACAATCTCTCACATATTCACCTAAGCCATAATCTTTTTCTTTGTAATTCTATAGTACTAACTACATACATAAATAGTCATAAAAATGTTAAAGGGGCTCAGGCTTACAATTATTTAGCAAATTACTACCCCAGTAGCTCACCCTGGTTGCATACAAAGGTTCTCTGATAAAAATATTGTTCCCTGTTAGTTAACTATATTTTTTATATGTTTTATACTTTAATTTTGCTCTACTTGTTAGTAAACAAAGTTCATTTGTGTATAGTTATCATAACAAAACCACATGACCGGAAGCACTATAATGTGCATGCATGCAATTAGCAAACAAGGAGAATCATGGTATCCACAGACATATATACGATGTTATAATGGTGGTATAATGAACAAATACAGTCATAAGTATATGTTTATTCTTACATGTGAAAGGTAACGCTAGTAGATCTGGTTTGCACTGTGAATTGGTTGGTACAAATCCTCCGAATCGTACCACTATGCCACCTCCAATATGGCGTCACTGTGCGATTCAGTTCTCAACCTGGCGTCTATATATGTCTGTGATGGAGCCGAGCGAGTCAGCAATATCCAGTGGAGGTGTGAGAAGAAAGAATAAGCAACCCTAACCCTGTAGATTGGGTTAATCTTCGACCACGCTGTGCTGTCACTTTACTGCAAGGCATTGCAGGAGGTTCTACTGGCTCTTACTGTAGCTGCATCAGTTGTCTCCATCTTTCTTTCTGATAGGTCTGGGGTACTGGTGGCAGATGGCGCACAAAGGTGTTTATGTAGGCGTATTGTGCTCGGTACAAAATTCATTTCAGGCTCAAAAATTAATAAGTAAAGACTATCAGGATGAACACTTGGTGTATATGGTTTTACTTGAAAAGTAACATATGGTTTATTATATATTTTTTTATGGTTAAAATATATGACTAGGCCCCACTTTCAATTGTAAATTAACCCTTTTAATTTTAGAAAACCTTTTGATTAAACGTTATTTTGTATTGATTGCGGATCTGATCCTTTTTTGGGCCTGTTGAGTTTTGCCACAACTTTTGAACCCTGATTAAACCAAAATTACTGTACACCACATACTAGTAGATATTTATTTATCAAGTCATAGAACCACATTTCCTTAGAGAAGACTATGCGTAAATTAAAGGAATTCACTTTAAATCCTCAATTGTCAATGTGGGTATGATAAGTCCCCCTGGCAGGTATTAATCAACATGGTTGGTTAAAAACATCAAAGTCCCTTTCTTAAGGGAAAAAGTGAACTACAAGATGACCAAAACTACTTGAAGGGCCAAAGTCCAGCACCAGATTTTTCCAGTTAGCACATTATTTTGTGCATTATTTTGTATTGCAAACGACACCCATTTTTATTAAATTAATGTGGAAATCTACATGGGTATCTAGGCTAAAGACTCACTATCATGGAATCTGACATTCCAAAAAATCCATAGAAAGTCCCTTGGTGTAAGCCATATCTGCATAGTCAGTTTGTACAAATCAGTGACAACATCCTGAATCCTGGCAACCTTAAAATAATTACGTGTAAAGCATCTTCTTTATTAAATAAACTTTAAATAGCATGGTTACAAGTTCATTTCCACGTGGCAACAGCATCTGTGACGAGACAGAAGAGATGAATTGTGACCATGAGAGGATGGGAGTGGCCTGGGGGGTGAGGGGTGAGAAGGCGCAGCAGTGTTGTGCTGAAGTCTTGTCTTTGCTTTGAGAAGGAGTGGAGCTGACAGAGGCCACCTCAAGAGACTCTTCACTCTCCATCAAAGAGCTGAGAAGAAGCGGCAGGGTCTGTCAAGGGTTCCCAATTCCTACAGAGCACCCACATGCTGCACCTCCCACCCTAAACACCTTTAGTCAGTCTCATAAAGCTCCTCACGCTGCCACAAGCCTCCAGACTCATTGGCAATGCATGACCAATCCCCAGCTCAACCAGCCAAACATCACCGGAGTTTAGCACTTTGAACATGACAGACATGTCCAGGGGCTTCATTTCCACACAGTCTGCAAGCACTCAGATCATACGCAACCGCTGCAACCTGTGACAAAATCTAAGCCCTTAACGCATCACATTTTTGGCATTGTTTCCCTTTACAAATTATAAAACTGTAGCATATTAGCAAATATCTGGTAGAAATCTTAAACTACTGAGACAAGAAGAATAAGATTTCTTCACAACTATATCTGGAAACCCAATTCCACTCATCACCACCCCACTACAAATTGAGATTCCTTCACTTTCCATTGCCACTTTTTTTTTTTTTTTTTTTTTTAGCAGGACCATCACTTTTAATTTTCCAAACTTCCTCTCTCCCATCAAAATCAGGAAGGAGGAAAAACAGAATGCAGAGGTAGAGACCACCATTCCAAGTTTTATCGGCTCGACAAAATGCCGTTATCTTAGTGTGGTGTCAAGAACTCTATCTCTTTTTTTTTTCCAGGTGACAGGCACAGACGAGAGATAAGATTGGAAAAGAATCCCACTCTACTGAGTAAATAAATAATCAATACTCATCTAAATGTAAATGAGAAAGTAGCCCCCTTTGATAGGAGGGTTTTTATCAACCAACCAATTTTCTACAGGCACTCACTGGGCCTCAACCAAATCACCATCATTCAGCTCCCATGTAATGGATAAGAAAGGAAAGAGTGAGTGGGGTTGTGGGTGGATGTAGGGGAGGAAAAGAGGAAGGGTCATCTGAGAACAGTTACGTTTAGACGGCTGCATCAACGGCGCTATTTTTGTTTTGTTTTTCGATTCCCTGACTGTTGCATGACAGGTAATAGTGCACATGCCACGAGGGTTATGAGAATTAAACGTTGTTGTTTCTGAAGATTACGGGTTTATCGAAGTTAAGCGTTTCAGATCCAAATCAATTGTAGTTTTACATGAAGATATGATTTTCTAGTGACCCTTTAGGAATAGACAATCATGGATAACGAGGATGTCAATAAAACAGCGCATCGTTAATGTAGTTTCAGCATTCACTGTGGAGAAAAAAAAAAGGACAAAAGAAGTTTCTTTTTGCACGGATTAGAAGTCAACACAACCAGATGAACATTTATAATGTCAACCATATTGACTTTGAAGCAAATAACTAAAAATCACTTTTTCAAACAGCTGCACTTTTATAACAGAAAGCAGCAGAATTAAAAAAAAAATTTCCAATGCAGAATATCGCAAAACATATAAACAAGGAAGCCAAAAAATATAAATATCCACACAGTTAACATCCGGGTCACTGGGGTCATAAGGAAATGATATGGTAAGAATAGTAGCAAAAAACCCAAAACTGATATATCCAGCTGGAGCTGCAAAAGCTGCAACCCCCCCACACCCATGTCCTACAAAGCACGCCCCCCTTAGTCCTACAGGGGTCACTACAATCGTGGTACGATTGTAGTGATCACAGATGCAGCTGGACCCTTCTCAGAAAATCAGGATCAACACCAAGAAGCTAGTTTCAGGGCAATTTTATTTTATTAAACACTCATCCAGTCTGACCAACTTTCTTACTGAGGAATGCAACCTACATGTATAAGAGTACCACAAAGAGCAGGAAAGGGAGTGCTCTACCTATGTTTGTGCCAAAATATGCCTGTCAATCTATGAACCATGATGGGTGCTAAGATAAGCCCTGAGGTAGAAGAGACAGCTGATGAAGATAATTCACTGTGCTATACACAATGCACTCTACAAAGTAGAGTAGTGGGCCTAATTTTGTGACATCTGTATAACCAAATTGGATGCTATGTTCTGAATGCTGATCTTCTGTCATTACTACGCTCTTTGCTCTATATGTCATAATTATGGAGCTTACATCATGGTAGAGAGATTTTTTTCTTACTGTGTGTGACTGGTGATGAAATAGTGGGCAATGCGAGCGAAAGCAAGGTTGGGCAAACTGGTTTGACTGGACATCGTAGACATCGTGCTTGACGATCATTCTTTGCAGTTCTGCAAGGCCAGTTAAGCAGAATATGTAATTGATCCTTGAATACTAAATTTGGCCTTTCAAGTAACACAGGATGCTCTTCAAAAAACATTTTGTTGCCTAATTATTTGGGACCCTGTGACGTGTTCTCAACAAACAGCTCAAGTTTTTTTTTCTAATATTGCATAGAATACAATCAAATACCACGAAAGAACAAAGGTGAATAAAAACATGGAAAAAAACACAAATTGTCAAACTTTGTAATGTAATGCCTTCAATGACATATTTGAGACACACAGGGAATGCAGAAGCTGATTTCTGGTAATTTTATCCATCTGATTTTTAATAGAAATAACAAATTGAAAAACTGACAGTGGCATTTGTTTTGTAGATCTACTGTAGATGTTAGCATTAATTGTACTGATTTGAAAGCAAAGATTGGCCAATAAGTTTAAAATTAAGTTTGATTTCTGCCATGAAAAGAATGTCTGTATTTCCTCCGCTATCGTTTCTGATATCTCTGCACTTTTCCAACCTTGCTCGATGCTCTACGTTCCAGCTGAGATTAGCATTTTATTGACATCAGAATGCACGGCCCTGACTTTAAACTGATCTAATAAAAACCCTCAAACGCCGTTTTCTCATCCTCATTGCATTAGTGTTTATTTCATAACTCATACATGTCAATAATAGAAACCATTATATAGCAGTATACTCAATAACAGAATTTTGCTGCTTGTAATGCATACAGTATTGATTTTGTGTTGCTGTTTTTTTTTTTTTTTTCCTGAGTCCATGAGGGCAAACGGTATAGTAGAGGTTGTTCCACTCTAGTCGGTCAGAAACATCAGGAGCCTACTCAGTGTCTCATGTCAATAAATTGAAGCTTTTAAAGAAAGTGAGAACATTTAACTGAAATCGACAGCACTAAATTTATATCCAGACAGTGGAATTATGACTTGAAAGCTAATAATAGTAATATGGGTAACAGAATTCCAGATTTTGGAGTGAGTTGTATTGGAAAATGTTAATTTCTCCAGTTCAGGCCAGTAGTATTTTTACAGTGTCTGAGGCTGGTACTGTACAGCAGAAAGCTTGTAGATGAAGGCGGGCTCTGTGCCCAGGCACACCTGATATCTATTGTGCTGAAAGGAAATGACAGAGCAAAGAGTTTCATATAGTCTTTCTTCCATTTCTTCCATCACATCCCTCCAAGCTACCCCTTTGGCTCCCTTGGGAAACAGACCCATCCGGCTAATATGCCATAAGCTGACAGGCCTCCTCAGGAATGTGTGTTAAAGAGCCACAATCAGAAACATAAAGGCTTTGTTGAGACGCTGAATCAGTTTTCTTTAGAAAACTTGCAGCACATAAAAAAAATGCTCACTGCTCAGGCTAGTACAGAGCTAGGGTATATGCGCAGAATAACAGTGTGCAAGATGTTTGTGTGCATATTGTTTGAATAATAAAAGTTAGATTAAAAAATGTCCTGCTGAGATTAACCTTGGATGGTGGTTACTAAAAATAAGTCCTAAAATTAATTGAATTTAAATCAAAGACTAGTTTGTATAAATGGTCCAATATGGCTAAACTTTAACAATATTGTCTGTTATTTTGTTGTTATTTTTGGCAACAAATCCTACCAAGATATTTTTTAGAATGTAACTGAACTTTTATGTGTGCTGCTCCTGAGTGGCTAAATGGTAATGCTTGTTTTACACACTGTTTATGTTTTTTTTAGAAGGACAGGACATTTCTGATTTGCATTTACAATAAAAAAAACGTTACCATTTTTTTTATTAACCTGACTCTTTAGTTCAGTATCTGGAGTGCACACATTTAGTTACTAACTTTGTCAGTCAGTGATATTTCATTTATAGTGGGTAGAATGCAACAGATTAATGTTTCTTTTCTTGAGTTACCAGTTACTTTGGGAGTTGCTGCTGGAGTCCCACATCAAAGTAAAAGAGTCCCAGCTGCATAAGTTCTCCTATGTTAACTTATTCGCTACATGGGTCATACAACCGTCTAATTGTAAGGGGAGGGGACAATTTGTGTTTATTATATCTTCAGTTTTTCTTGTATTTTGGGCAGATAGTCCTAACCCGATAGCAGATAATCAGTTTTTTGTGCGTTACTAGTACTATTCTGACCAGTGTTTTTGTTTGTTACTTCAAGGAACTATGGGCATAACTGAATTTATTTTTGCTTAGTCTAGAAAACTGCTATTTACACAATGTATTATGACTTAAAAGACGTAATTTGATAAAAAACAATTGACTAATTTATTGCACAATCAAGCAAGTCCAGGCTTTTTTTTTTTTAGCAGGAATAAGCAGCGAACTGGGGACAACCCAGGACAACTTTCTCTGCCAAGGGCACAACGAGGTGCGGTGCCATTGCCAAGCAACATCTCATCCAACGTGTGTCCAACAGGGTGTGTAAACGGAACAGCATGACATGCATGTAATTGTTGACCATTCACAATCATTTACCTTACACGTCACCAAGTATTTAAAAGAAAACAGAAAAAAGTCCCTCAATTAAGCGTTGATTCCTCTGGAGGATTATGCATGAGCATAAAAAACTGAAAGGCTTGAAAAATATGATCCAAACAGAATATAAACATATCTACAAAGTACCTGGACAGGTGGATAATTTCATTCGTCCTGTTCATGTAACCAGGAGATTTTAGTCCTTGTTTATGCTTTGGAGCTGGAAATGAAAATGGTTGGAACTACTGGCTTTTTACTTTCTTTTTACAGACTAACTTCCACTTGTTGGGTACTTGGACTCCTAGAGACTCCAAGTACCCAACAAAATGCATTTAAAGGCAAAAAAGTGGATTTTGCATGTTATGTCCCCTTTAATTATACTCTATTTACTTAAAGAAGGCTTATAATTTTAAACATATTTCAAACATATATTCTCAGTATGTTTAGAAAGAATACTTAAAAAGAAAAGAAAAAAAAAGAACACTTCAATAACGCATTTCTGATAGGCTTTTATAAATCCAATAGTGCAAACATATATTCTATATTAGAAAATTTGCTCTCTTTTAGAGTCTTACTGCACAAGTAGCTAACTTTACTTTGCACATTCTTTGTCATTCTTGAAAATAATCTGTTGGTGTTTTTAATGCACAAATATACATGTTCTGCACATTTCCTAAGGTCACTCTTTTCAGTTGCACGCTACTTTTGTTTTTTGATTAGTTTTTTTTTTAACAACAAATAACTGTATTGTATTGTTTTTTCTTATATGGGAAATCTGCCCTTGATGCTGAGTCTATCATTCTTATTTTTTTATATTACTTACTCTTGTGTGTATATGCATGCATCCATTTGACTTGCTGATGGAACATGTTAATTTCCCCACTGAGGAACAACACAGGTTATTTATTTTCTATTCAACTTATCGCTTTTTTTTTTGCTCAAGAAATAAGCATGAAAGTCTTTACAAAAAAGTGCCTTTTAAATTATATCGTACAAGGCAAATCTCCTTCAGTGAGTCAACAGACAGCTGGTTCCTCTCCTTGGTCCACTGGCTTTGCATCAGTGAGAAAACCCACTCAACATTTGCATTTTGTGCAGCAAGTGCAAAGAGGACATTGAAATCTTCAGTAATTCTGGGTAACATCTTATACTTTTGACCTTCTCAAAATGTTAGTCTACATTCTAACACGTTTCCCGGTATGACAAGAAACTTGCATAGAGTAGATCACATGGACACAGAAAAATATTAAAAAAATATATTTTCTGAGTCATACATTTTTATTTACAAGCAGGATATGTCCCCAGCTTTCATTTAAGAAATCTGGTCACCCTTTTATTGGTCCCATGAATTAATTTTTTATTTTTATCAATCTATGAATCCTCCTCGTATGATCCGGCAAGAACTTTTCAGGTTCTTTCCGGATCTCCGTCACCCTATCATGTATCATGTGCCGTGTCTAGCACATAACAACAAAGCTAATATGTTTCCATGGGTTGGATTTTCAATGATATATCAAATGAGTATAATTCTAACTCCAGTGGTTGACAAAGTTTCTGTGTTGAAGGAAGAATTTTGGTTTGTTTCTAGCTTTAGTAACCAAACAACTATTTTAAGTAGTTTAGCGACTGAGCTAATGCTAATACTAGCTAGCTGAGCCTCTGAACACTGAAGCAGTCGTTGCCAATAAATGGCACACCTTGGGATTGTCAGGGAAAATGTTTACCTGCCACACTGTGAGAAAACATTTAAAAAATGTTCAATACTATGTCATTAACATTTAATTCCCTAACAACAAACCATATATTTTATCTTGGTGAATTCATAAAACAACTGTGAACGTGATGCTTCTTTGCCTGCAAATGTTTTACTACTTCAAATTAATTGACAATGGAAGAAACTGCCAAATATTTCCTGTTGTACCTAAAATCTAAGTCAATATTAAATAGAATAAATGTAAAATATTTTAAGTACATTAACCTATGTAAAATAAAGTAACAATTATGTTGAGCATGCATGTAAAAATTTCACTGGAATTTTGCCATCTATTTATGTACTTATGTAACGACACAGTAATCTATATTGTCTGTAAAGGGACTGCTATCTGACCTTTTGATATGGAAATGATTCCTATTAGATGCTAAGGACTGTTTGCTTGCTTTAAGCTTCTCAGGAAGTGTTGCTGGTCAGTGCAATCAACTGATTTCAGGGGAAAAAAAGGTTTGGAAAGATTATTTTGTGTCTGCCTGTTTTGTGTAATCTGTGTGCATTCTGAGCATCATTAACATTTTTTTTCATGGCAACATATAATGACAATAAAGATTCTTGCTTCTTGATAAATTCTAACATTTTCATTTTTCAGTGCAGGAAAGAAACCAATATCTCGGATCTGTTTTTTTTTTTTATAGCAGAGACAGAGCCTTTGCTGTACTATGAGTTTTTAACTGAGTAATATAAATGCCATTTAGCAAGCACACGCAATTGCCTTGAGTTTTCCGACCTCAACTTTAATCCTCTCAAGAAGGATTAAAGGCTGTTCCTCCAAACCATTTTAAACCAGGCATTATTGTGATGGTGGAAAAAAAACTCTTTAGAAAAATATCTTGACAGGACAGTTACAGCACAGCTGCTTTTGTTTAAATCCAGGGCCTTCACATGTCTTCCATTTCTTGAACCTATTGCATCATTACATAGTGGTATGGTATTTTAATCTTTGATACAACTTTAAATGCCCCTTCCTGACTTAGCTTCTGAAGAATTAGGGGATTAAGAACAATATGAGTATTTACCAGACTACACACGCAACCTTGAGACAACATCCAGCATCATCCAATTTGCACAAAGATCTCGAACCCAGAAGTTTTAAAAAAAAGGAGATAATCTAACTGGATCAGAGAGCAGTCTTACAGAAGCACATTGTTCAACAACAACATCACCAGCCATTTAAAGACCAATACCAGAGACCATAAAGCTTTTATAGTTGGTGTTGTCATCTCAATTTTCAAATTCCTTCCCACACTCCGGCTCTCCTATTGAAGTGTCATCTGATCTGTTGAATTACTGACAAGACCACAGTCATCATGGTAACACTCTGCCTCTCTCTCCAGCAGCACCCATAGCAGATGCATTACATTCACTTCAAACCAAAGAAATTACAGTTCTGTGGAAGAAAAAAGGCTCGAGGCTCCCCAACTATTACTGTATTATCTTTATATCTACTAGACATTTGAGTTTTTGAAATCTACAATAAAATTAGAAACACAAATTCCTATTGGCTCTAGAAAAGATCACAAGCCAGAAAAACATATACAATTTTTTTTTGTACAATTACTAAAATCAGTATTTTACTATACAAAACATTGCTGTGTTGAAAAAAAGGTATTTGTCCCTTATATATTTTGTGTTTTTTTTAATTTATTGTAGGTAAATTATTCATATCATAAAACACATTGAATATCAGGCAAAAATAACCAGAGGTAATACAAAGTGCAGTTTTCAATTTAAGGGAAAAAGCTATCTAAACTAACCTGGACCTTGGTGGAAAAAAAGCTTGGTTCCTAAACTTAATAATTGGTTTTGCCATCCCTTGCAGCAACAACCAACGTTTTTGGTAACAAGAATCAAGAATCAGTAATTTTTATTGTCAAGAGGTACCCATACTAAATGCATTTACCTCAGATGAAAAATACAACTTTATCTGACAGGTTATTCTACGCATAAACTAAACGTTTGATGACTTCCCCGCTATTAGAAAAGGCTTTTGTTCTCCCTGTCTGTTTTTCCAGGGCTTAGCTAAAAGACAGGGCTTAGTTATGGCTTAGTTATGAGAGATCAAAACAAGAACAGAAAACTTTTTTTCAGCAAAGTACACATTGGTTAAATTTTGCTTCCAAGTGAACAAGAACATCAAGCAACAGTCAAAGAAGCTCTGCATGATTCTACCACCAAGCATAACCGCATTGCACTCATTGAGCACACATTCACTTACCTGCTCTTTGTGTGAAATCTTTGAGCCGAATGACTAAAAACACAACTCAACAAGGCTAGCTTTTACTGCACTTTGCTATCTGTGTTGTTTATGTTGTCTTATTATGGTAGGCCAGACTGATAAATGATTAGTCTCAAGGAAAGTACAGTAAGTACAACAGGTGAGAATTACCTCAACATAGAAAAAACAGCAAAGTTAGTTTTTTTTTTTTTAAATATATCGGTGGCACAAAGGATTCTCCTGCCAATTAGAATAGTCTCTTTGCTGTTCTTTTTATTTTAAATGTTCTAGGGATGAAAGTTTATAACTTCATACAGTCTACAAGTGCCCTAAAGTTAATTTGACTAATGTTATTTGTCAAATTAACACCCCCCCCCCAAAAAAAAACCAAAAACAAACAAACAAACAAAAATAATATAGAAAGAGATAAATCAGATATAAAAAATTATTTTCCTTTTGTCACTCCTTAATGGCTGTTTGTTCATTATTAGTAATCAATGTTTTATTAATTGTAAATAGTAAATTACTTGTACTTGTATAGTGCTTTATCAGGTCAGATGACCCCAAAGTGCTTTATACTACATTCAGTCTTTCACCCATTCATGCACACATTCACATGATGATGGTGGTGAGCTATGTTTTAAGTATTTGCTTAATTACATTTTTGTATCTATTCCTTAGGAAATAAAACCTAGTCACTGTTGTTTAACAAACCTTAAACTAAGAATAAGAATTCCTTTGTTGTCCCGCAGTGTTGAAATTCAGGTGTGACAGTGGCAAACACAGTTACACACAATTATTAGCAATGAAAGAAGAAAAGAAGAAAAAAACACTCTATTCTAAAATTAGCTCTAAAGAAACACTAAGAGTAGAAGATAAAAAAGTAAATACCAGAGTGAATAAATATTGCACAGTGGAAAAAATGTTAACAGTGGAAAAGACTCCAGCCTATTTAGATAACACACGCTATGACAATATGCAATGTCCTTGATAGCAGCATCCTGAAGTAGCTAAGGCGTGTACAAGTTTACCTCAGCATCTGGGGACAGTGTCAACTGCTAATGATTGGATCAGAACCTGTGCAGCCATTAGCATGATGTAAACAGTTATTGAGTCTGTTGGGAGCTGCAGAGATTATAAAGTCTGACTGCAGCTGGGAGAAACAACCTGTGGAAATGTTCCTTAGAGCATCTGGGATGCAGCATTATGTCACTGAAAGAGCTCTCCAGCTCTGCAACAGCTCATAATAAGTTTATCCAGCTACTTCCTTTGAGCTACAGATAAGCTGCTGCTCCAACAGACCACAACATAGAAGATAGCTGATGCCACCACAGAATTAAAGAAGGTCTTCAGGAGTGTCCCATGCACTCCAAAAGACCCCAGCCTCCTCAGGAGGTAAAGTCTGCTCTGTCCTTTCTTGTAAAGAGCATCAGTATTATGACTCCAGTCCAGTTTATTGTTCAAGTGAACTCCCAAGTACTTATAAGAGTCAACTATCTCCACATCAGTTTCCTGGATGTTCACCTGGATGTTCATCTCATTAGAGAACCACAAGTGCAGATGTGTGACTGACTTTACCTTGATAAATATTTTTATTTTACCGCCACAAAGCACATTATTAGCCCCCTGTAAGCGCCACTTCAAGCAGTTTGCATTCTGAGGTGAGTGAATCTTCATTGACGCATGGCTGAAAGTCCAAAACAGATGCAGCAGTCTGGATTAGCTGCAGATCAGGTTACATAGGCTACACTATTAGGCGTTTAATGGGGCAATGGTGGAATCTCAAATACTCAAAACCATGTAGAATCATACAAAATTAAACCATGAGGCACATAGCAATAGTGTGACGGGGTATTAGATATGGATCCCTCACTGCTGTACAGCATGTTGATATTTGTAAATGAAAACACACTTACTGTAGATTTCTGCAAAAGAAATGTCACACATTATTTCAAAGTTTGTTTATATAAGAAATTACTTTCAATAAATAACAATAACAATAATTATTTTACCAAAAAAACGTACTGTGGGCCTACAGTTAGTGCCAACATGTCTATTCCAATCTTCCATGGGACTCTAATGTAATAATGTAGTGGGTGGACTCCCGCCACATGTTTCACGTCACGGCCTCAGCAGATGCACCTGAACTCTGTGGCCAACACGGCTCGATTCCCCTGGAGGAAAACAGACAAAAAGTTCCTTTAATAGTTTTGGGCGAACCAATCCTTTAACTTGTGTGCAGAGCTCGTGTTAAAGGCGGGCCTTCCCCCCTGCACACATCTGCTCCTGCTAATGCCATCTTCAAGCAGCATTCCTGATGCTCAGGTGAGTGCTGTTGTGCTGGTGTGAATTGCAGACCTTGTGCTGAACATTGATGCACTGCCTCCATTATCGCCCTGCCTCCTTCCATGGAGCCAAAGCTATTGTTTATGACACTGACACATGCAGTAATGGGTATTTCACTTCTGCGCCTATACAGAGCGTGCGTTGAAACTGGAAACATAGATAAATATGGTGCGTATCCACAACATCAGTAAATTTCTATTTCATCAACCGAGGCATTAGAGTGATCACCGGTGTGCTGGTAGGGCACACGCCGCCAGTGGAAGCTGAAATCATAATGTTGCTTTAAAAGAGCTGAAAAGGTCCCATGGGTAAAACGGTAACAATCACAAATTCACTATCTCCTTGTGTTTTGCTTTTGTTATTTCTTGGACTTAAATGTTTGGGGAATTCATGGCGGAAAACTTCTAAAAGAGACTTTGCCGAAACCTCTCTTCGGGGATATCATCAAACGTGTACAAACGCGTCTTGGGGGGATTTAGAGGAGTTCCGACCTACAGTAGAAGTCAGACGGATCCTTCAGTACAGTGCCTCCCCGCAGACAGCCGAACATGGCAGCTGTCACTAACAAGGAAAGTCACATGCCACTCTCCTCCTTTATGTTCAAATACAAACACAGACTCGGGAGTATTAGTGCCAGATATTTTCAATTATCGCGTGTCAACCTTTATCTCTTCACATTTACTGCTCTACAGCTGGATTGATGCCTTCCTCCTTTCATATTCTGAGCACAGTTGTACTACAGAAGGGGAAGATGGAGAAGAAGAACATCACAACCGTTTCATCTAACTTTTATGTAAGTGTTTCAGATTCTGGTAGCCTGGGGGTACATGGCGCACGCAGTTAAATTCTTTAAGAATGCTTTTAACGGCACAATGATTGTAAATAAAATACGAAGACTCGTGGGAAATGTTTGCCTTGTTCATTTGAAGAAGCGGGGATTATCGGCTCAGATAGACGGGTGATTGAGTTCGCAGATATACGGAAAAATATGGTGCAGTCGCGTTGCTAAAGGTATGTTTGTATAATAGCGATTCACAGCGTGGTTCTACATCTCTTTGGTAGTTTTCTATTACAGTACAACAAAAAGCCTTTTTCTGTTTACATAGCAAGCTTGCATCAAGTGGAGGATTGTGCACATAAAATTACCATAATAGGCAGCCGTGGAGTTTGCTAATGTGCTTTTCTGGATGAGAGGGCATGCAGAGACTCGCTGAGGAACTGACAATATCGTGAAAAAAAAAACAAAGAAAACCCCCCCCCCCCTCCAAACTATCAAAATATCCTCATTTTTTCAAGGCCTGCTTAGTACACGCATGTGCATTCGCCCCAGGAGCGCAGAGGTTACCCCACATCTGGAGAAATGAGTTTGACCCTCTCAAAGGGCACAGGGAGTTGCCCCTTAAAGCTGCAAACAAAAGCAGCAGTGGCGAGCGGGAGCCCAGAGCGCCATTCATCGCGGCTAATGACTTGTTCATTAAGAGTGATGATGGATAAAGACTTCTCACGCTGAGATGAAATCAAGATTTATATGCGTTGTTTCCTCACCCAACTTGTGGGAAGATCATCATCATTTAATTCTATCTCTGCGGCCGGTGATGGGCATCCAGAGAGCGGGCTATCAAACGGTGCAGTCAGCTGGCAAAATCCAAAACGTGCCGTTGGCACATCTGGAGCTTGCCGTCGCAGCTGAGGGTGAGCAATGGCTGCTGGCGGGTGGCCAAATTACAGGCAGAGACGCTTCAGGACTCCGCAGCCTCCACCCTGGCTTCTCCTCGTTTAGATCATCATCATTATTTATTTGCTTATTTATTATTTTTTTCCCATTATGCGCACTGTGTTGCATTTCAATAGCACTTTCCCCCCCCAGCTTAAGCGTATTATCACACCGCACTAGACCCTCGACCCACCTCTCTCTGTTGGTTCTTATCTCTAGCTGGAAATAGGCCTCAAGACACTTCATCAGTGTCCTTCACCCTGCTATCTGCTGCTCCCAACTTTTATTAAAACTTCAGCCTTTATCAGCTCCTAGGTAATTCAGGCATGACAAATTGGGCACCAGATGCCACCTCCATTTGAGGCCGCTGTACATCTCTTGCTCCCCTATCAAGACAATGGGAGGTGGCAGGCTGCAGCATTGTGGGAAACCCACCTTTAGCCCATCACATCAGGTTACCTCAACAAACTTCCTACATCCATCTGAATGCTGAATACTTCGACTTGGAAAAGTTCCTCACTATGCATCAGGGCAGTGACATTTACTTTATTTTCTTATCAGCGATAAAGGAGGATTACCGCACCTTATTGACTCTAAATTGCAAAAAGAACAATAAGGAAACAAAAATGGACCCGTGATGTCTGGATGCACTTTTCTTTTTCTTTTTTTTTTGGTCTTTTGTCTGTTGTTTTGTGTTTTGTTTTCTGCTTTAAATGTGAAGAAGAACAAAAGATCAACATTTGTCTTATGGTGCAGAAAAAAATTATATATCCGAAAAACTGAACAGGTACTCTTTTGACAACAAGAATGTGTCTTGAAAGCGTTTATCAAGAATCAAGAGTCTTTAATGTCAGTATGTTATCATAATGAAATTTTGGCGAGACACTGACTCAGAGTTCACATATAACACACAGACACAAATCAAGACATAATGTTCAAGTTGAATGCACTGACAACGCCTCCTCAGAAGTGGATGACAAATAAAAACTAGATATAGTGACTGGAATCTAACAATTTTCACCTTGACTAGCTATGAACCCACAGACACCAGTTGAAAACTCTACTATAAGGCCTTTTTAGATCAGTGGATCAAGAATCCAGAAACTTTATTTCAAGATGTGAACACATAATAATTCTTTCTCCCTCTATCTCATGAAGAAAGTGGAGGAAACATAAATTGTGAGAAATACTGCAGCATCTAATTTCCCCTCGGGGTTCATAAAATCTCTCTGAATTGAATTTAAATTGACATTTTGAAAGCTTTTCAATATAGTTTGTAAAAATATCAGCATTCCAACTTGATCAAAACTTCACAAAAAGATCAAAAATTAGCTAATAAAAAAATAAAATACAGAAGTTCATAGCTGATTTTGTTTCTTTAGCAGCAAGTTACTTTGAGTTTTCTATGGAGCTTTTTCCTGTAGTGATCTTGATGAAACGGACAAGAGGAGCACTAGATAGCTCATACAGTATTTAGCATCTCCTCCACTACATTTCATTTTTGGGTACGTTTCAAGATAGGACATAATTTATGATGCATTTAAAGGGAGAGAATATGGAGCAGAGTTCCACGCTCAGTTTAATAAACCCCACAGGAGGCCAATATAGAAAAGGAATTAGTCAATGTCATTAGTTCATTCATGACTGACTGGAAGAGACAATACACATCTACTCATGTGTGAGATAACCTAATTCTGTGGTGTAAAAGATTTTGAAGTTGACAGGCGTGCACACGAAGAAACCAGTTGGATCATTTACTCGAGCTCTTGGAATACAGACGGTATTCATGGGATATGGTCCCTGCCTTGACCTGCACATCATCTGCTCTTCAGGGGATTCAGTGAGGGTCCTGTCTGTAAATAAGAATCCATGATAGAGGGGCAGCAGGCGTGAAGCATGAGATTGAAAACCAAAAGCATCACACTGGGCTGTTGGATCTTAGCGATGTTTAGCAACACATCATTCTCATAACTCTCCACACACAGACCTCAAATTTGGCACGAGCCAGTCCGCAGCCCTGCTCACAGGATAAGACAGGGTTCTGAAACACCCTCTCACGCACTGCATTACATCGCCATCCTCATTTCACAAATGTGTTTTTCAAATGAGCTTATGATAATCAAAGCCTGCATTTGGAAAGACATCCTGGTTCCAGCGGAGGATGCGCTGGGAATAAGAAGCCAGCAAAAAAAAAAAAAGAAGAAAAAAAAAAAAACACAGCATAACCTCAATCCACTCTGATTGTCAACAACTGTGCTGCATTTTATTTCTGACATCCTAACGTTTGGTCCAGCCATGCCCAGCGCTGCGGTGCTGGCCAAGATGCCAGCTGCGTTTCAAGGCTGAAATGTGTTTTAAGCGCTGCTGCAGGATGGTAATGTGTTGTGAGACCTGCCAGCCCATGAGCATCCCGAGGCAAATGGGAGAAGCAGTGGTTAAAAAGCAGGCTTTTTTTTATTGGGTCAGAGCCAAGGAGTAATCTACCACATAAAGGCATGTTGTAACCGGGGGCTATCATATGGGATACGCTTCCCAAAAGGCATCATTTTGTGCGGAAAGCTTCCATTATTTGGTGCCAGTGGAATTTGGCACTGAGGGTCTTTTGTGGTCAATTAACATTTGGAATTAAAAAGCGCTTTACAGAGCCATGTTAAATACATTAGCAAACAGATTAATTTGTCAGTAACGTAGCATCATCAAAGTCACTGAGTTGAACAGAAAGACTGAGCTTAATCTCTGAGATGAAGGAGATGTTTTTTGTGTTTTTTTTTTACTGACTGGTTTCAACAAAATACCAATTCACACATTGAGAAGCATTGTATTTGTGCAGTTCTTATGTCAAATTGGTTTGCAGGGTGAACTGGACTTTGGTACAGAAGTCAGTGATGAATTGAGCCCATTAAGCGGGAATCTTACAAACCGCAAAGTGAAAACATACCTAAAACAAGAGCATCATTAGGAAAATGAGCAAAGACCTGAACTTGGAGAGTTTCTGAGCAGAGATGAATGATGGCATCACACCTCAGTCCATTATACACTCTATTTATACACCGGGACACAAAGGAGCAACACTAGTTAGAGGCTTCTCTCCAATTAGGTTATTACTGGTCTGGGAGCCTTTTTACTGAAGAAAATTTCAGAGTGGAAAATATGTCTTTAATCAAGCAGAAGAAAATCTATCCAGGAAAAGCTTTTTTTTCCTGGTTGTTTAGAGTCAAGTAGTTTACTGCTCCTCGCTACGTTTAAATGAATGTCTTTTTATTTGCCTGGAGGGCAAATCTAAAAAGAATAATTATTGGAAATACAACATTGCTTAATGAATGCCTTGGTATTTCAATAAGTAAAAAAATATAGGAAATAGGATAAAAAAAAACAGAAATACTGGAGAAAAGGAGGTTATTTAGTCAGGTACATTTTACTTGTGGTTTCTACATCTGAAACCATGTCTGATTTATTTTGTTATGGAAATTATGCCTCACTTGTTTCTTGTGTGGTCCCAATGACAGGGAAGCAAGGGAGGATGTAACTGCTGTGCCCTCTGTGTGGGAGGCAGACGATATTGTGCATGTCCAACTTTATTATGAAATAAATCAAATTCTGCCGCTCACTAAATACTGTTGTTAACCTTTTCTCACTAACATCAAAGTTTCCCATAACTATATCAGAACCACCTCACAACAAGATCCCTCTTCTAAAGCAGTATTGGAAAAAATGTTAATGAATGTTAAATTAGGCTCTGGCCATTTTAGAATATCATAAACTGAGTCAGAGCCCACTATCTGAAGGAGGCAGGACGGATGGGCATTTCAAGCCAAAGTACTCGGAAAAATCATATAAATAAGTTTCCCTCTAAAATTGCACAGGCTGCAAAAAATGAGCATATGCACACAAAAAATGAAAAAAGTGAGTTGTTTTGTCATGATGTGTAGGTTGTTTGCAGGACCAAAGTGCAGACAGGAACTGGGGAGCAGCATGATGAATGAAGGACTTAACAATGATTAAAGCTGAGCGGCCCTCACACCTCAGTATGGCTCCAGCTTGTGTCGTGAGCACAGGCGTTCTGCTTTGCCACCTCAACGCCTCCAGCAAACCTGCCACTCAATTCTGCACGTCACAACCAGGAAGTACTGTAATCACGACTCGATATTACATTCACTCAGGCTCAGTTCAGCTCTGGTGAGAAGTTTTATAAATTGGGTGAAAATCTGACATTTTAGTTGGAAACAGTAGTCACTTCCTATTTGGTGGCAAAGGATTAAGGGAGAAGTAAAAAAAAACAAATCGTATTAAAATATTCTTTTGTTAGACAACGTTTGAAACTCCTGCAGACTGTCATAAAGGGTCATGTACCACAGAAACCTGTGACATTGTTCTCAGATGGCAGGGCTAAAGTGATGTCATCAATTTACTACACCAATGTGAGGGAACACACACAGTTTTGTGTAGATCAGACAATGCAGCAGGGAAAGTTTCCAGGGGGTGCAGCTGCTCTCAAATTCTAATGTGATTACATTGACCTGTTTGTAGGTAGACAAAGATAATCCATGTACATTCTTGAGCAAATTGGCTCATGCGTGTGTGATTTACAGCCAGATATCAAAAATTGGCCACTCTGCCACACCCACACAGTTCAGCAAACAGTCATTGTCTACATTGGGATTCAACATCACCTTGTTCTGTGTCATCAGACACAGTTTGAAACTAGTAAAAAGAGTAAAAGGAGGACATAAACCAGCAGGGCTAATGTGATGAAAGCAAATGTCTCTGTGTATGTGCTAAGCACTGGTCTGTGATGACTCACAGAAAGTTTGGTACACCTCAGACAACGTGTGTAGAAAATTATTACGCCTTCGTCTTTTAGATTTAGAGATTTAGAGGCTTGGCAACAACCCACATGCTTTGATGTAACAAAAAGCCTTTGATAACTTTTGATCTCCAATGCCAGAGGACTTCAATTTATTTGAAGAGAATAATAATGAATTAACCAAACATTAATTAGATGGCTAATTTAATTATTTCTCCCCTTAGCTATTTGAGCAAAACTTTAATGCAAGGCTCCAAGTTAAAACAGAACACAAAAAAAGAAATATAAATTTAAGCATTTGTCACCTGTCAGGAATGTAGCGACAAACCAAAAAAATACAATATGAATAGTACAAGTATATTTAGCTTCAGGATGTATTGGAACAATGAATGGACCATATGTTAAAGCAGCTAGTACAGTTAGTCAGTGCGATAGAGTTCACAGAGACCATGTAAAGTGACTAGTTCTGTGCATACAGCCAGGGGGGATTATTGGAAGTTTAGTAGTCTGTTGCTGTTGTTCAGTATTTAAAGCTGCTGAAGCTCTTGCCAGAGGGCAACAGGCTGAACAGTCCATGATGGGGGTGGGAGTTTTTTTTATGGTTGTCTAAGCTCTGGTCATGAAGTGTCTGTGAGCAGTCTCATAGATGGAGGGAAGCACTGTCCCAATGATTATTCCTCCTGTCCTCACCAGTCTCCCTACACATTTCCAGTCTTAATCTTTGGCGGCCCCAGACCAGACAGTGATGCAGCTGGTCAGTACGTCCTCCATTTCCTTCTGTAGAAAGTGGTGAGGATGGGAGGAGGGAGGTTTGCTCTTCTTATCTGAGGCAGAAAGTGCAGATCCTGCAGTGATCTCTTTACAACAGGTGTGGAGGCACCAGATCAAAGTGACCGTTTCTGCGCCCTTAGGAGTTTGATGAGGACGGGTGTGTGACTTGGCTAATTTGTCCTGAAGTCAATGATGATCTCTTTTGTTTTGCTGACATTCAAGATCAGATTGTTTTTGTCACCCCAGTCCACCAGTTGTTTCACCTCCTCCCAGTAGGCTAGGAAACAAAATAGGAAAAATAGAACAGGTAAACATAGAGGTGTGGCAATAAAAAATGCAACCAACCTGTGGAATGTGTTTCCTAACTGGAATAATGATATAAAACTGGCATACTAGAGGCAGTTGCAAGGAGCACTTTGATACTTTGAGAGAGGAATGTGCAATCTTCCTCATCTTTTACAGAAATTCCGTCACTTGTAAAACAAAACAAACAGTAAGAAAACAATAGTTGCATACACTTTTTGTATTTGTTGCCTTAACCCATATGTTTGAAAATGTTTGCTAATAACTCATAGTGATCTGTTTCTAGCCAAAAGAAAGCATCTTCAACTTATTTTTAGTCTTGCTGGCTACTTAGAGTTGTCTGCTTTCTTAAAGCAGCACCATGTAAACTTTTGCCACTAGAGGCGCTAGACCTGGAACTTCCAGGTTTAGTGTCCCTGAAGGCCACTGGCAACACTGCACTGTCTCAAAATGAAACGGTCTTCCTCTGTATTTTGGAATCTGATAGCAGACCACTTTGAACCAGCAGATTAAGAAGTCATGGAGTTACCTGTAAACTCAATCACTATATTCACCCTGCTATATTATCCTCAGAGTCTCCCACTGGAAGAGGGAGAGGACGAGGCACAGCCACGGGGAGAGGGAAAGACGGAGAGGTGGAACAAGGTTTTTACGGGATATATTTGAGAAGGGCAGCCGCACGACGCATCAGTAAGCGGTCAATATGCATGTGGCATATATGGACCTGAAAAATAATATATCTCCCATTAAGCTAATATTTGGGTCACCGTGTAGGTTACAGTGCTGCATTAATAATAATGATACGGTATGGTAATAAAATTTACTTGATCCAACAGAAAATTTATCTCATCGATTTATCCCTCATAGTGTTGTAATTTTACAACAGTTGCAGCAGCGCATGAAAAAACACATCCACCCACCCACCGACACACATCCTTGTTTTAAATATAAAGTGAGAACCTTGCCTTGACTTCCATTTTACTTTCATTCCTTTTCAACCCTTTCTATGGCCTAACCCTAAACCCTAACTTTTACCAGTATATAGCCCCATATACACTGCCCTTGTTAAACCAATCCATGCCGAGCTCGACCCGAGGTTGGATCAGTTAACCATGTCGAGCTTGGTTCTGACAACCGTTTACTCATCACACTAGCACGCTTCCCCGCCTCCTAGTGACGATCTACGGTACTACTGCTCTCAAGGATTGAAGGAGGGACTCAAGCAAATCAAAATGGCGGCGTCCGTAACATTCAGGAAGTTATGCTTGGTTATAATTGTGATACTTCGTTGTTTGCGGAGAGTCAGGCGAAGAACGCAACCTTTGGTGAATTTACTTGACGGAGTCGGCTTTTGGGACGTGGATAAGACAAACGAACGTCTAATAAGGATTTACAGACACTAGAAACAACGACAGACGCTGAGGTTCCTCACACTGCTAAGCAGAATCATCACTGGAAATTGTGTGGCACGGTAGGGAAGCTAGTATTTTCATGAATGTCTGAAACCACCAAATTAGTCAGCTGACTGTAAGGCGATGACGCAGTCTGCACATGCGCTCTTTGTTATCTGACAATAGTGCCACTGAAAAACCAGGCCGAGCCCACTCATTGAACTGGCCTAGATTTAGCGCGGTCCGGTTGTGTCTGACACGGTTCAGTTCAGTTTGCGACTCGAAAGTTATCTCAGTTACCGAGTTCGGACCGGTCTCGGCACGAATAAAAAAAGGGTAGTGTAAACGTGCTATATATCTAACACCAATCCTGACCCAAACATAATTGACACCTTAGTCCTAACCCCCTTGACAGCTGGAGATAGGCACCAGCATCCCTCGCGACCCCACAAGGGATAGACGTGTTAGAAAATGTATGTATGGATGTTCTCACTTACGTATTTGCAAGGAAAAGTACACACAAACATTTGGCTTCTAATCTTTGGTGCTATCAGCTCACAGTGATTGCTAAATATGCAACATTCGCCTTTTATGGATTGATGACACTGTGTGCAATAAAATAAAATTATTTATAAAAAATATAAAGTGTAGCTTAGTGTCCTAAACAGAAAAAATCTTCACCTGCATACTCTAAGCTAATTTAATTACTGATCATTTCTCCTCCACAGCAAGGTAAAACTGATGGTGAGGCAGAAACCTCCCACATATCTGTAGGAAATTTGTGAGGAAACTATTCTCATGTAATTACGGTACCTTGGAACACTGGCATATGATAGTCTTGAAAGCAGCAGCTGAAAAAAAAGAAAGAAAAACATTTTGTATTGTTTTAAGAGCTGAGCAAATAGATTTAAGAAACTGTGATAAAATAGGATAAAAACAATACAGTAGTATTTATAAATGTATTTAATGTAAGTCAAATTGTATTTGTATAGCACCTTTCACAGACTAAATCAAAGTGCTTCACAAAACACAAAGGAAAAGCACATAAAAACATGACACCAAATTAAAAGCCTGTCTATATAAATATGTTGGCAGTGTTGTAAAATGGTTAAGGGGGCCTTGTCGTGTTCTATGACCATAGAAAACATCCTTAATTCATCTCCAAAAAAAAAATAAAAAAAATACAGCAAGTGGTTGTCATGATGGTGTTTTCTTAGAAAAGGAAAAACTGCAGACAAACAATTTCTGCCATCTGGTGACAGTACAACAGTACTATAAGAAGCCAAGATGGCGACTGCAATGAACCCTCAGAATCTGGAGACCCGATAATTCAACCAACACAAGTTGTGATCGTTTAAAATAGTTTATTTTAAATAAACTGGTGTTGCTGGAACTGTCAGGAACTCAAGCAAGGATCACTGGAGAGAGGAAAGTTAGGTTAGTGGCCAGGAATAACTCAGTGAAATTGATAAAACACTGAATGAATGCCACTAACATTCTCAGATGCTGGGAGGTTGCACTGGTTCTGGGGATTGATCCTGACGGTTCAGTCTGGAGGATCCCAATCACTTAGTGACGGATCCGAATCTCGTTAACGCTAGGCAGTTGTTGTAAGTTCAGGGGTCACACTCAGGTAGACAGTCCACTGGGCAGAAGTTTCAAGAAGGGCTAGACGATAGGGGAAACTGGGATCCAGACGAGAGAATTGGTAACAGGAGGCACATGTGATGTGCAGAGGTAAACAAGCGGGGCAGAGGCCAGTGTCCAAAAATCAGAAGCCAACAGAAGTATCTGACAGGTGCAAGGCAGGCAAGAGCAAAACAGGAACGTGAAAGGTCAGTAACAGTAGGTCAGAACAAGGAACGCTGGATAGTCTACTCACACAAAGGCTTTTAAATAATCTGGTGGTTACACACTGGGAGAGTCAGGAATATATAGTGCTCCTCCCAGGTACTACAGCTCAGTATTTAGAGTGGCCGCAGGTGTAGCCACTCAGCTCTAATTGCCAGTGCAGCACAGGGAACAGGAAATGACGTCATGGGACTGCACACAGCAGCTTCACTGGCAGGAACAGACAGGAATCATTACAGGCAACGATTGACACCGCTACTTTAAGAGCCAGTAGACCGTCCTGCAATGTCTCACAGTAAACTGAAAGCTTGGAGTGGTCGAAGACCAACCCAATCTACAGTAGAAATTTGTAAAGTCACAGTATGTGACTAGGCCCCTTTAAGGTTTTAAAGAATATGCAAATCCTACAAATAAACTTATTGGACAAATTTCTAATTGTGTGCCCTCTCTATGGCAGTCCCTCTGATTGCTTAATTGTGTTCTACACTTTCTTGTGTTGAATCGCCTTGACTTTATTCACATTAAGAATGTAGTTATGTACACTACACTTGCTTTTGACAGACCAGACTTTGTGTAAGCTGCTTCATCACCATCACTGTTCACCTCTTTTGTCTCCCCTTATCTTGTTATTGTAGTCGAAAACCCACCATGATACTGTATAACTGCCAAATACTGAAAGTATTGGTGCTTTTGTTGGTGCACTCATGGCACGTTTTCTGATAATTATTCAACCATATAATTCTAATAATTTATGGTTTCCTGTATATAAATTTCTTCATAGGCAGGTTAACCGAACCAAACCATTCCACTTTAACAAAAACTTCAATTCCGTTTTAGCACATGTACAATGTACACTAAACACATCTGTGGCTCTTTCAGTTTCTTATAGTTGATAGGATGGTTGGAGAGAGGAGGAAATGTTGCAGCTTTTTCTCCGTGAAGCATCCAAAGTTTGCCACCATGATTAAACAGTGTGACTTTTTAAACAAAACACTGTTAAATGACATGAAGATGAGTTGCGGGCGTTTCATGTTTCACACTTAAAAACTGCATCATTCAGTTCAGAGTTCTCAAAACTGTGAGCTCAGCTCATAAACATGCTCTTCTGAACCCGTTTATGCAGCAACACAACGTGAACTGATAAATAAAAATCCCTTTTCAAACCCCCTGAGTGTACCGCATCCATGAGCATAGCAAATCTCAATTCACGCTCAAAAGTTACCAACCTGATGATGTAAAACTACACAACTGAGACAGCAAATATTGGCTTTCTACCAACTGCAGAGCCTTGGCTTCAGAACGTCAAGCTAGATTTCATGATCTTAAGGTAACTGATATCAAAACTCTGACACATAACCCAGGTGTCTATTTTAAACTTCAGAAAATATTGAAACAAATCATATACTGTTTTGTCCTCTTCCTGCAGTAGGCTGATATTATTACAGCTGATGTTATAACAGGCAGGTAACGTACTGTTTATTTTCTGATCTTGTTTTTATCTTTCCTATAAATGCTAATGCTAAAATTGTCCAGTTTACAGTTCTTGTACTGCTATTAGAGAGCTGCAACTGCTCTGTATAAAACTGGTCATCAGAACCACCTTTATCCCAGAAAGCGGTCTCAGCTCTCTCATCAAAACCTAGGGTTCCATGAGGGGGGAATATCGAGGGTTAAAAGGCAATAAACGTTGCATGAGGTAATGCGTGTCTGCTCCCACGCAGCTTGAGTGACAGACAGGTCAGTGCGCAGCCCTGGAATTCCCCCTGCGCTCCGCCTCATCAATGGACACGGTGGCCTCACTTGAAGTAGAGCGAGGAATAAAGGATTGCCTTCTGTATTTTTTCATTAGACTTTTCTTTTGTTACGGAATACATAAATCCATTGTGGCAAGATGCAATATGTATCACGGCACTCCACCTGCGGACGTCTCATAATGGCTGCCATGTCCCTCCAGTCAGAGATGATAAGTGAACCCCGTGTGAATGTTAATGATAGTGATCATTCTGAACCTGCCTGCCTCTCCGTCTTCGCTCGCAGCCCGGGTGTCACACACCGGGTGGCAAGGTTCAAGGGACCAAAATGAAAACAAACACTCATGGAGATTTATAAATAAATAAAAGACATAAATGAATGAACGAGCGTCTGAATGAATGGGTGTAGCACGCGCGGCAAACAAACAAAAAAAACAACAACAAAAAAATACACACACACACACACTGAGCTATGGAACATTTTTGCATTGCTTTTATGCTGAAATTTGCAACTCCCATGTGTTTTTGCCTCACAGTCCTGATTAATTAGTGTGCCATTTAATGCAAAAGTCCACACCGCCGTAATATTTTTGAACAGTGAGACTTATTTCATTATTCACAAAGCCCGGTAAACACTAGGGAGCAGGTGGGTTCAAACAGATGTGGCTGTTTACATGACCACAATAGTCTGGGCTTCATATCTGGTCATTGCTCGTAAATAGCTCTGACAACATGCACACTTGCCGGGCCAAAGGACGGCTTGATTCAGCTAATCAGAGCTGACAATACTGAAATCACAATGAGCCTTTTTATATCAAGCGCTGTGAGTCAAATGGGAGGTGAGCTTTAAGAAGAGCGGTAATGCTGAACAGCAGCCCCACAACAGAGCCAACCTGCGCCCCTAAGACGATCCTTGTATGCACAGAAATCAGTTTCATCAAAAGTCCCCTCCACACACACACACACGCACACGACTATGCAACTTCCTCCGCAGCATGTTGTTTTTTTTAGTGCTTGGCGGATTGTTTTGACCAACATGGAAACTCTCTAAGCAACACACTATGCTCGAGTATCAGGCAGAGGAGGGGAGAAAAAAAAAGCCAGTTCTTTCCCCTTTCTCTGTGTCTCACTGCTTCCTCCTTGTCTAACTTTGCCAGCGTCCTTGGAAGTTGCCAAATGCGGTCATGCCTGCTTAGCTTGCCGGACTGATTGTGCCAGAAAAGAAAATAAGACACAGATGTATACAAACTCTTGGTGGTGCCAGTGGAGAGACAGCTAATGGCTTCATCTTGACCCTCCCATTGTTGCCGGGCACAGGTGGGGATAATTAGAGATCGCTCCCCTCCCCTCACAAGGGGATTCGACCCTGACAGCTTCAACTCTATCCGGTCTCCCTTACTGGTTTGTGACACAGGTGGTTTGTGTTGGCAAAACTTGGGAAAGCCGAGAGTTTTCTGAATAGGCACCACAAAGTATCCCGCTAGGGGAAAAACAGCCCCATAACAGAATGTCTCCTTTCAGGCCAGACCGTGTCAGAGTCATGGAAGAAGTACTGTCAAAAGCATTTGGCAAAAAAAGGTTGGCAGTGTGTCATAGTAAAGATGTCTTGGTACAAACAACCAAGGCTTTGTAGAGATTTGAAGAAAGAAAACTGGTTATTTGTGATGTTTTTATTTCCATAGAGATGCACTGATAACTCAGCTTTTAGCTGTAATTAGCTCATCTTCTGCCTGATCAGTCCTGAATTCACCCCAGCTCACTGATCTCATCGTTTTATGACTCGTGAACAGACCCAATCTAAGCACTAACTGGTTATGAGAACGATAAACCATCGTTCCTGATGGGAGAAGACTTAAAGTTTGCTGTTTTCACAACGGATGAGATGTTTAAACTTAAGAAAAAGTGCGGGGAGGTAGTAAAAAGAAAGTTTTATTTTGAATCACAGGTCAGGACAGTTGATTCAGGAATGAGACTACCACTTTGTGTAGAATGACCAATCACAGAACTTCCTGTGGAGAACAGTGCTTCTGTAATTTGCAACCACCTTCTTTTTCTGGAGTGATATTTGTGTGGGCAGAGTGAGACTGCACTGCTGCCAGCTTGGAGGCTACATTTTCAAATTGCTCAGACCCCTCCATCAACCCCTATTTTGCGGCTAGCAACAAATTTAGTAACTATATTTGGTGATATTTGACACTTCTGAAGACTTACAGAGACTACGCAGCAGGTGCAGCCTTTGGGGCCCCCCTCCATCCCAATCAACTGCTTAAGTGTGAAACTGCTGCTAACTAGATTGTTGTTGTTGTTGTAAGTTCTCAACTGGGATTGTAAGGCTTAAAACAGAACCTGACTTAAGAGAACTAAACTAAAAGATTATTAATTAAAAAAACGTAAGTTTTTCTTTTCCCCAACCCGAGAAAAAGCAGGGCTGAAACTGTTTATTTGTAGTTCTAAACATATTGTATTCCTGTCTTCTACAGCTCCCGTTGCAATCAAATGTCTTAACATGTATGTTATGCAAATTGGTTGATGAAGTCATTTAGAGACCTCTATGACAGCCAATAGCTACTTTCCCTCACCGGGAGTTGCCAGCACTAAACCTTACTATAGCATGCACTGTTACTTAGCTATTTCAGTATCAATGAAGTGTTTAAAAATGAAGTCGGAGGAAGAAGATATATGTAAGAAGCTGTTGTAGAGAAACATTTTCTATGACGTTTTGACAGTCGTTTAGTCTGCAGGAGAGCAAGAGTCTATCAAGAGGTGTCCAACTCAATTCCTTGGGAGCTACTATCATGCACCATTTGGCATTTATTTAATTCAGGTGTGCTGGACAAAGGATTCATCCTAAAACGTTGGAGGATAGTAGGTCTCTTAGACTGGTGTGGGCATCTCCGCTTTGGCACACACAAGATGGCCGAACATGCAACAGCAGAGTAGCTTTGTGTTTCTTTTAGATATCTTTTTCTGTCCTACAACAGTGGAGTATTGCCACCCTTTTGGAAGTCTCAGTATTAATTTAAATATGTATATTTTCTCAGGAATACACAAGGAAACTGCTGTTTTGGTAATGCTACAATAAGATTTCAAGAAAGTGTAAAATATCAATACCATGACAATTTTATCTTTGCTTTAAAATAGTAAACCAATAATTCACATATTTTATAATGTGTATTATCACACACTTGGTATTGCATAGCCCCTGCTCCTAATTTAAATAACTAATGGTTGCAGGAAGAATAAAAATACTTTTAAATGCTTTTTTGATGTCTTTTTAAAGCCAATGTTTTGCTGGTCGTAATGACTTAAATTGAAGATCCAAGAAAGATAACATTGGTAAATGTTTGTCACATTAACAACCAGAGCGTTTTAATGACCTAAACAAAGTACAAAAAGCAAGTTTGAGGAGCAGACCTCTTAGGAACGTTCACAGGGAAGGGTGAAAATCCAGCCCTTGTATATGTGTCACAGTATTAAAAAACAGAACTACAAATGGATGAATATTGAGATAATTGGATGTAATAGTTTTTATAAAACGGTGAACACCCTGTGTAAAATTGCTTAAGTCAATATTGGTAGGTCAAAAACCAGAAATCTAGCCACAAAAATCTGTACAGTGCATCTCCAGGTTTAAGCCTTTGTTACTGCAAGTGCTTAAATAAGCTCGATAGTGTGACCTTTGTCCCCTTTTCCAGGAGTCTCATGATGAAATATTCCTTCCTAATGCTAAGGAGGAGTCCTATCATACAGTCCTGTGTGCTTCGCAAAGCCTGAAAAGGACCTTTTTTCCTGCGTTAGCCTGAGTGACAGCAGAGAGACATGTGTCTTCAGATGAGAGGAGGCGAGTCTCATTACGCCGTATTTGGCTGACACTGAGTGATTCAAGTGTTCCTGGACAATTCAGACACACTGATATAAAACACATTAAATGTCTTTCACAGCACTTTACCTGACACCGCTCATCTGTGCTCATCTGTTATCCCTGAAGAGCCTGCTTTGGTCGCGGCTCAAAGTCTGGGATGGGGAGGTGCCGAGCGCTGAATAAAAGGAAACTTGGAATGAAATACAGAAAAACAAAACATTAAAAGATGTGAAATGTCAAATCTTATTTAGAAACTGGTTGTATTTCATCTTTCGCAAGGATTAAATATAACACTCATAAATATATTGTCGTTAGTGTAAGGCTGAATTGAGAATACACGGCAGGTAGCTTCTACAGCGGGCTTTTGTCAAAATTGATGGACCACCTGCAGATAAAAATCAAAAGGACCGTAAACTTAGATGACACATGCGGGTGTCTGACAAAGTAAACTCTACCATAGCATACCAATATTTGTTGCTGAACAGTAATCATACATGACACACCATAAAAACGTGTTGTCTGACACTAAAACTGAATGTTGACATTGAGTATTCTGCCACTGAAAGAAGAGAGAGGTAATATAATTTAAGATTTTTTTTTTCAGCCAGTATAATATTTGATATGTAGAAGAGTTTCAAGACAAGCAGATGAAGGTTAAAGCAGTGAAGAGAACTGAAGAGAAGAATTTTAAGTTCGCTAGGATGAAAATAAGGCTTCCTCTTCTCCAAAAAAAACTTGTCCAAAACAACACAAAGAAGATAAATACATATAAATCACTAACACCGTTTTATATACAGTGCCACAAACCTCAGTGTAATTTGTAGGGATTTTATAGAGATAGACAACACAAAGTAGTGCATGATTTTGAAGAGGAAGGCTGGGGACCTAGTCTTTTAAATGTGTGCTGTGCATATTTATTCAATCTGCCAGAGTCAATACTTTGTAAAACTACCTTTGGCTGATACGAAAGCTGCAAATCTTTTGGGATATGTCTCTACCAGCTTTGCACATCTAGAGACTGAAATGTGTTGCTGTTCTTCCAAAAATAGCTCCGTCTTGGTCAGGTTGGATGGAGAACGTCTTAGAATGTCAAATTTCAAGTCTTGACACAGATTCTCAATTGCCCTCAGGTCTGGACTTTGGCCCATGCTAAAACATGAATATGCTTTGATCCAAATTTCTGGTGTCCAAAGTTTGTGTGACAGAAATTGTCAAATTGGAAACTACTAGAGTGCCAAATAATCTTTTTACAAGTGTACTGCAAAAAACTTAGTATGCTTAGAAATAATTTTTCTCAATAATAAGTTAATAATATTTTTTCTATTTAGGAAAGTGATCTATAAAATGAAAAAAGAAAAATACTTACTATTAAGTATTGTACCCAACATTTCCATTACAAGAATATTTTAAATTGTCGGTGGAAAAACCTCGACCTAAAAAAAAAATCAAAAAATTAAAAGAATATAATATAGGTGTTTGTGTGCATTAAAAGCTTGCCGGGCCAAATTTGTACAATTCTTGACTTCCAGTTCAGAGTTTCGCAAGCAGATTACTGTATTTATTGATTAGATGGAGTCTTAAGGCAAAAACATGCATTGGAAATAACTTATGGTTATCAGAAAAAAAGAGAGGAGAGGGCTGAAGATGTCTCTACTCTATTCAGGTTTTTTAATTTTTATTTGTAGAAAATCTTACAAACTATGTATAAATTTCCTTGGACTTCACAAACATGCGCTACTATTAGGGTAGTCATGATACTAAAATTTCAAATTTAATATCGATACCTAGGGCAATTTTTGATACTCAATACAATTTTCGATACCACAGAGATGAAAAACTGACAAATAATTAAAGGCATAAGAAATGATTTTGGCAACATCAAAAACTCACCTTGTTCAGTCTCAACAATCAATAAAATTTTCAATTCAATTTTATTTATTACAAGGTACTTTGTGTGCAAATACATGCTGAATAAATAACCCAAGTTAACATGTGCCTAGTAGCATGCTAACTGCAGCTAATTACACAACATTAATGCACACCACCGGTCGTGCTAACACCAGTAATATCTTTAATGCATTAAATTAAATTTATGAACGTAACTCTAATTTATTAACCTGTTGAAATTCATCATGAAGACCAGGGTATCGGTCCTTAAGATGTTTGGCCAAGTTTGTTGTTCTGCTTGACCTCATTGCCACCACTTTAAAACACTGTTTGCTCACAGTCTCGTCAAAATATTCAAGTTTTCCTTCTTCATTCAACCTCATATGATAAAATAATATCGACACCATGCCAAATTAGTACTGAATCTGGATATAGTTGGATATAGTTAAGTATCGATACTTTTGACAACCTTATCCACTATGTGTTGTTATAATCCCAATGACTCAAGTTTGTGATTGTAAAATGGCAAAATATAAAAAATGTTCAAGAAGCATTACTGCTTTTCCAACTAGCTGCCGATAATATATTGTGCCAATATTAATATGTAATGTATGCAGGAAGAGACACTGTAGAAACTGCAAAGCAAAAAATAAAACTAGTCAGAGTCCCACCTAACTTAAAGGATTTCTAAAGTAAGTGATGCCTGATTTGATACTTTTAAATGAAGTGAAGGTTTGTCACTTTGTCAGGCTGCAAAGAGTTTTTAAAAACCAACAAACCAAAGTCAGCAGCCGGAACCTCTCCTTGCAAGCCTGCAGTCAGAAACTGTTTGCCTTCATTCCACCTCTTTGACACGAAGGCGTTGATTCCCGCTCCTGCTGCAAAGACGTCGAGGCGAGAATGAAGTGGGGATAGAGATACGGTGGAGGCGGTGATAGGGCAGGTGAGTGGAGAGGATGCCAAGCCCAGTGGTCAGCAGGTAACAGAGAGAAGGCGGCTGTCACATCCTGCTGACTTAGCCAAGACAGATGAGACAATCAACAAGCCAAGGCCTGGAGAGCGCTTCAACCCCGACTGCATCCTGTGTTTGAGGGCAGGTTGTCCACACCATTTCCAAGCTGATCTCACCTTTCTTTCTGCTGCGGGCCGCTAGTTTGGAATGATAACAGACATGTGAAGTGTTTACAGATATTTGACGTACTCCGCTAACCCTTAAAGCTGCACGTATAGTGTGTGCAACACACTTAATTTTGAAAAAAAAAAAAAAAAAAAAAGGTAAGCATTGAAAAACTGCTATACTGTCTTAGGAGGGTTGAGAATTGTGGACATTTTAGCCCACAACTTTGTTACTGCTTTGGTAAGGTCAACTGGTCTCATATTTAGACTGGTTTTACCTTGCACTGTAATGAAATTAAATTAGCCATTGTGTGTTCTCTCCATAGGTTATCTGCGGGTACTCCGGCTACTCCCACTTTCTAAAAATATGCATGTTAGGGTAACTGGTCACTTTAAATTGCCCTTAGGTGTGTGAGAGTGAGAGTGAGACTGAGAGGTTGTTTGTCCAGTTCATCCCTGCCAATGATAGGCACTAACACCCCACATTTCAGTTAAATGGAAACAGATCTGTAGATTTCTTTAAAGAAAAACTATAAATACATGGCTTCCTTCTGTGACATCATGAAAAAATATAAAGAAATCGTTAAGAGAGCAAAAAGGGAATTTTGGACCTCCATAGGTCTGGCTAATGGATAACATTTCCAGATGGCAGAAGGTGTCACGTTCATTGTGTGAAAGGATGAGAAGGAAGTATAAACAGTGTGGGAATGTCTCGTACTGTTCAGGAAGAAGGTGGGATCTGTGTCCCAGGGATGAACATCTTGGGATGTTAGAAGTGTGAAAATCCTGAGAACAAAAGCAAAAGACCTTGCAATGATGGTGGCGCTGTAGCAGATGAGAAAGCCTCAATATCCATAGTAAAATTAGTCCTACATAAATGGGGGGCGGGTGGGGGGGTGGGGGCATAGGTCAAGCTTTGAGTCTTCCAAATGCACAATGACCATATCACCAAATTAGTCACAAATTGGCTTCAGGACAACAGTCTATGTTTGCAAGTGGCCATCACAAAGCCCGGACATAGGAATCATTGTAAGGGAGAGGGACAAGTTAGTGGCTGTATGATAATCAGTGGGAGGAGATCTACACTGAATGAGCGCCACTAACATTTCTTGAATCCAGAGAGTGGCGCAGAATCCAAGAAGTGACTCCAAGGATATCTTGGCTTGTCCTTTGTAAACTGAAGCAGAGTCCAAAACACGACTTTATGCCAGGGGAATTGGTCTGGAGAGAGTCCAGGATCATACACAGGGAATCAGAAGCAGGCAAAGGTAACAGAGGGAGAATCCAAAAGTCTTTATCCGGAACCCGTCCAGGGTCTTGATCCAGAATAAACACAGCGAGGCAGAGGTGACAGAGAGGGCTAGACAGAGAGGGCTAGGCAGAGAGGCTGAGTCAGGTTCTTGCACAGGTCCATGTCCAGAATCTGAAGACCAAATAAGAGAGTCCGACAGGGGCGAGGCAAACAGGCAGGAATCCACAGAACGATCTGAGTCACGGTGGTTTTTCGAGAATCTGGCGCCTGCACACTGGAGGAGCCAGATATGAAAACTGCTATACGCAGGTGTGACAGCGCCCGTAATTAGTGCAGCCACAGGTGCAGGTAATCAGGAAATAATTACTAGAACAGCACAGGGAGCAGGGAGAGCCGTCGCAAGCAGCAGCAGCCAATCAGAATTACAGCAAAGCACATGGTTAAATTTCCCTGACATAAAACAGAAAATATCCTATTTATTTATTTATTCATTTATTTATTTATGTCCTTTCTTATTCCTGCACGGGTTTGAAACTATTCATCGCATAAACCTAATAAAGCTCAATGAAGAGGAGGTAATTAAAATAAACCATCACCTTACACGTGAATTTATCTAATAACTTGACTCTGGCAGACTGTACTGGCCAACATTTGAACCTTGAAGCAGAAGTAAAAAGCTCCTCATGGAAAATCTTGATTTAACTTTGATAAACTCTAGCATTTATAAAGGAGGTGTGAGGCAGGGGTAAACAATCACCTGAAGCACTGTCTCATTTGTTCGTAATTGTGCTAAGCTCTTGTAATTAGTTGAAGACGAATGTCATAATGGCATTAATAATGCGGCCTGTGCTCTAAATGTTCCGAATAACAGATTTGGGGATATTTAGTATTTTAAATCCAAACTTTGACTTTACTGTATCAGTCATGTAAGGAAATAAAGCAAATAAAAAAAAAACAATAGGCCTGTGTTTGACGTGTGTGTATGTGTGTGTGTGTGTGTGTGTGTGTGTGTGTGTGTGTGTGTGTGTGTCAAAACTTTCCTAAAGACCAGGCAGCTTCCAGCCTCTCTCTTAATTGCATTGATTTTTTAGCACAGTAAATCTAGCTGTGTCACAATCTGCACTCCCCAGGCATGATGTACTGCTGCAACACCAGCCTGCACGTCCGCTCCCAAAATTGCTGGCTTAAAGTTTGAACGGTGATGGCGTGATTAATGGTTGAATTAATTAATTGCTAAATATATGCTAATTGTTTAATCGGTCGCCCGATCTATATCAGATCATTTATAAAATAAATGAGTTGATTTAAAAAGTGTATTGATTAAATGTGACAATGAGTTATTCGGCTGACTACCTGATTTGCTATTTTCCCAATTAAATTTGCAAAGCTCTTAAAAAGAGTGTGGTTTTGCTAAGTGTGGCCCATCCAAGTGATCTACAACACACCTGACACGGCTGTACTTATTTATGAAATCCGACAGCTGATAATGATGCATTAATATTAATGCAAACTGTAAATTTTCATATTGCTATACGGAAACCAATCCAAAAGCATTTGTCACCTCAAAAGCACCCATATTTTACATTTTTAATGCAAACTGAAGAGCAAGCTCTCAGTAAGGTCAAGCAAGAAGATCTTTTTCCCCATCCCTATCTTTTATAATTTTGTTCTGTTGTTACAACAGAAAAAAAACAAACAGTACTGATATTTAATTTCTGTGCAAATAGACCTTAAAATAACAACAACTAGATATATTGTGCTGAAGCAATTAGCTAGCTGCATTGGATTTTATTCATGGCCATAGGATTAAAAGTTAGACAACTAAAAATGCATGACACTCAGATTTTATTTGAATGAGGTGATGATTGTGATTGTAACGTGACAAAATGTGAACAAGTAAAGTTGAAATGAATATTTTTGCAAGGCAGCGTGATCGTAGGATGCAGAGTAGCGATATCTCATATTTTTTTTCCTCACTAAATATTGACGTAGGAGCAACTATGCAACTAATATTCTAAAAAAAAACCCCAAAAAAAACAAGTTCAACTAGCCAAACATGACATGGAGCTACTTTGTTAATCACCCTTTTGCAGAGACTTCCAGTGAACCTGAAAGAGAAACACACACAAATATTCTGAAGTCCACAGAGAACGAAACTTGACCAAAGTTTTCAAAAGGGTGTAAAACTCCTGAACTTGATGTCTTATTCAAGCAAAAAACAAAGATTCCAACAATGAAATCCAGGTTTTCCCTGAAATCACAACTTCCAAGAAATCTACCTTTCAGACACATTCATCTTCCTCTCTGTCTTGTCTCCCACCTTCTGTTTATTCTGGCTCTCTTCAGCGCCATTACTGCCATGCATGTCAGATCTCTTAGAGGGAAATGAAAAACAGCAGTCATTTTAAAGTGCAGGGTAGGTTATAAAGTCTGGCACATCACTCCCTGTATTTGTGTCTCCCATGCTAGTATACTCTGTGTTACAGAGTGCACACCACTACAAAGTGCGAAACTTCATTAAATGTCTCCCAATTTAGTGTCTTTGTTTCGACACAAGTTAATGAAAACTGAAACGTAGCAACACATTTACTGTAGATCTGATTATAGTACTTGAAAAAGTTTAAAATGGTACCGACCTCAGTTGTTTAAGTAAAACAGTGCGAAAAAGAACAGTGAAAATTTTTACACATAAACCCCTTTCTGCAATCAGCTCTTACGTAGAAATTTGCCTTACACAATTCTTCTTTGTAAGAAATTCAATTTGCGGCTCTAATACCAATTCACATTATATCCATCCTTGTGAGTCAGTAAAAGCAATTAGCCTTGTTAAATTCTCTGCAATGTCATGATAGCATTTAAAAGGAATGATTACACAGGTGGGAAACATTGGCCTGTCTTCAGAAAAGAAATGCACAAAAGCAAATGATGGTGTTCTTGGTCCAGAGGTCACATGTGGCACTTGTAATGATTTTTTTTCCAGATTTTTGTAGTTCCTCTGAGGTGATGAATGAGAATGGGTAATGTGCCAGTAGCAATATCTCTAGAAGTAGCTTATTTCATGTTGCCAAATATGATTTATGGCAAAAAAAAGGAGAGGGAGGAATCCTGTGACTTCACCATTTGCCCTCCTGCACTTCCATATTGCCCACGAGGAGTTTAGGGGTATTGGATTGACACAGCAGCTGCACACATCTGGTTTGGCCATACAAACAAAAGCTTTCCAAGGCAAGTAACTATTTGAAGAATAAAGGAAAATGGAAATATGATGAGCCAGAAGTGGGAATAATATCAATGGCAAAGATTATTAAGTTACCACTCTGTTTGTTTTTGAGAGTTTGCTGTCCAACTTTTTCCAAGTTAGAATTATGTCCTTGGGGGCTTTCTTTCGAATAAGTGACACTGAAGTGACAAGATGTACACTTTCACCTGAAATAATGTCTGCTTTCTGCTGTGCAAAAAGAGAAGGCCTGACTGGAATGCACTTTATTCCCAAATGTGGTTTCTCTGTAGGGCTACTGCATTAAAAGTTTTACTGCAAAATGACAGAGAAATATGAAGGTTTCGAGATTTAGGCACACCGATAGAGGAACCTTACACTAATCAAAATGTAAAACCCTTTAGGAATAAAAGATGAAATAAATAATACTTTAATACCTCAAGAAACAAAGTGCTTTTCTCGGTTTATTGTTTATTATTCGCCAGTAAAACAAGTACATTTTAATGTGTCTGGTTCTTAGACTCTATGTTAGCCTGTGATGGCCCGACAACCAGTCTTGAGCCACCATTGTGGGTTGTTCAGATTGTGAATGAAAAAATGGAGTGAGTAATAGCAAACATACATCAAACATCTATAAAGATGCATGATTGATATGCCATCATCAGGTTATACCAACAGCTTACATTTTTTATTCAAAAATGGTTTTATCTTACGCTTCATCTTCTGAAGGTTCCTTGGATAACAAAAACGTACTGGAGTGACCGGTGTTTTGTCCAATGAGAAGTACTCCCCATGCCTTAGAATGTTCTGTTTAAACTATTAACTGAAACATCATTATTTTAAGTTTGAAGTCCAACATGTCCTTACTTTCTTTTATTATGCTACTGCAGTTTACTTTTCTCTGTGCGTTTTTGTCTTTTCTTTTGTCTTGTGCACTTTGAATCGTACTGATTCTAAAATGTGCTATAAAATAAACCTGCCTTGCCTTATTATAAATGCCATTCTAACGAGACCACAGTAGCCAAAACTTACAATAAAATGTGCAATAAGCATTTGAAAGTACAATTAGATTAATCTAGCCATCCAGGCCCAAAGGTCATGATTTGGTTTTCCAAATGACCAAATTCCAAGTGACCCAGAAGCACCAAACACAGAGGCAAGTGATGGTTAAAGATGTTTATTAAAGATATATGACATAGATGGGTTATGGAGATGAATGTGATTGTGGCTGACTGGGAAGGCTCTGGTGTCAGTCTGTTAGAGAGAAGGAGAGGGAGGTTGAGCACCGGCAACAGACAGGCTGACTTACAGATGAACGTCATGCATAGGACCAGGGAGAGTAGTAGGGGCGACTGGTGATCAGCGGCAGGCTGAGGTTTGTTTCGGGGCTTGGTCGAGAGCTTTTTGATGGAGAGTGGGTCAGGTGTACAGCAGGACGCCAGCGGAAAGAGGAACCTCAGGTCGACTGGAGCCCCAGAAAGGCTCAAGGGATTCAGAACTGTCAGCGGACTACAGTGTAGACTACGACAGAGAGACTGGACAGGATGAGCAGAAGGACCAGATCTGAGGAGGTCAACAGGAAGCGTTAACAGGACGGAAATCAGGAACCAGGGACGACAGAGAACAAGGTTTAGGTCAGGTACTGCTCAGGTGAGCTAATGTCTGACGCCTACCTTCCTTCTCCGGCCGCCTTAAGTACTCCTCGCAATCAGTTGATGGGAAACACCTGCTGCCAATGTCCCCCTGATGCACCCTGCTGGAGACAGATAGGAGCAACCAGACATGGCTGTGAGGTTTGTGGATGACTCATTTCCAACAATGATGAAACCCACTACAGAAAGGAGGTCCACAATCTTACATCGTGGTGCTCCGGCAACAATCTGATCCTGAACACTAGCAAGACCAAGGAGGTCATAATGGACTACAAGAGATCCAGGAAAACTTGTGACTCAGCGTAAGAGTGTGTTATGGGAGCTACACAGTGCAGGAGAGGAAGGATTCAGCTCGGGTGGGGAGGACAGCACAGGGGTTATATGGGATTCTGTCTACAGGCTCTAGACTCAGTCTATGCTGCACGAGTCCAGCAGAGGGCCAGACATATTGCTAGAGATCCCACCCAACTGGGCAATGCACCGTTTGTCTCACTACCACCAGGTAAACGATTCAGGAACATTAAATCAGAATAGACTTCAAAACAGCTTCCCTCCCAAAGCTGTGAGGTCTGTCACATACCCCCTGCTGAAAATCAACAAACCAGCTACTCAGATCATAAACTATTACATGTTACAAACACCTGTGATAGGCTGGCGACCTGTCCAGGGTGTACCCCGCCTCTTGCCCAGTGAATGCTGAAGATAGGCACCAGCAACCCCCGCGACCCCATGAGGGATTAAGCAGGTGAGAAAATGGTTGGATGGATGTTACAAACACCCTACTGGTTTCTGATGAAAATCTAATTATTTATACTGCCTCTTACTTGCAAATGTGTATTTGCAAACTTCAATCTCCCAGGGTCTGTTTAGACATAAATGCAAATTGCACAGTTCTGTAACTACATTTATTATAGTCTGCTTTCTGATTTTTTTTTTACTTGAAAACAAGTCCATTAGCTGCTAAATGTGCACTTAAGCCCCACAGAGAGTCATGTGGTTGGCCAGAGCAATCAACTTAAAAAAACCCCAAAAAAAACGATCATGTCTTGTTGTGTCTATGTGTTGCGTAACTATGTGCATTCTGAGCCGGTGTCTGCCTGACCAAAATTTCTCTATGGTAACACATAACAAAACACACCTCTCACCAGCAACATCTTCAACCTCATTCTGGGGCTTCCCAAGCTGTTCCCAGGTCAGTAGCATATATAGTCCTTCCAGCAAGTTCTGGGTCTTCCCCTGAATCTCCTCCCACAGCGATGTGTGTGTCGAAAACCCCCAAAGGGAGACACTCAGGCGGCATCCTGATCAGATAGCCTAACCCCCTCAACTGACTCTTTTCGATGCAGAGAAGCAGCAGTTCTACTCTGAGCTCCCCCCCAGAGATCAGATATCCTCACCCAGCCACTCTCTGGAGAAAGTTATGTCAGGCACTTGTATCCAAGATCGTCTTCTATTGGTCCTTCTATAGGTCATGATCCAAACCTCATAGGTGAAGGTTGAAACATAGATGGGCCGGGAAATAAAGACTTTTGCTTTTTGGCTCAACATCAGCATCATCATCTGCAAAATATAAGAAACAATCATGAGATTCCCAGCTCAGACACTCTCCTTTCCACGATTAAATTCTATCCATGAACACCACCAACAGGATTGGTGACAAAGAGCAGCCCTGGTGATTTTACGGGTCTAAGTGGAAAGCGTGACTTGTGAAACTGAACGCATGCTTTCAAAAACATGTGGTGGATCACTGTTAATTCCTAATTTATGGGGTGAGAACTCCTTTTCATAAAGTTAGGTAGACATGGATAGCTCTTTTCTGTTGATAAATTACACATAATTATTTAAAAATTCTTTTTTTGTATTTACTCATGTTGACTTTGTCTGATCTAAGGATTTGTTGGATGATCTGAATAATTTAAGTATGACTGAAAAGCAAGAAGAATAAATAAAGCTGTAAGGGGACAGATATTTTTTCAAGGTGCTTAAACTAATGGTATATCTGGCAAATATGCTAAAAATGTAATTCAAAACAGCTTCTGCAAATTCTAAGTCTAGTCTAAAGGTCACACTTTTAAAACCAGGTTATCACAGCATTGTTTTACTGCTCGAAAGATCTCTTTGTCAATAATACTGATAAAGTTACTGAAACACCAACTCAGAGCAGTTGTTTTTACAGTGTTAAAACCTTCGTAAGGCTTCTACAAACATAAAAATATTCCAGTTTAATGGAGAAATAGAGGGAAAAGATATGTGCTTTAAGGTGGTAAGACTCACTTAGGCCAAAAGGAAAACCATTATACGATGACATTTTTAGATTTGTTGCATTATAAAACAAAACTATCTCCATTTAATCATAATGATCCACTTTATGAAACTATCAGAAATCTAGTGCAAACAGTGCATATCTGTCCCAAAATGCTACTGTTCATAATTGCCACAACAGTCTTTGTCGTTCTAAATAGTATTAATATAAGATCAATGTGGCTAAAATGTTCAAGGCATTTAGAAACTCTATTAATTCCAACAGTGTGTGGCGTCATATTTAGATTTAATAGAAGATTTTTAATGAAGCAGATTGGAAAAGGGATCCTTGCCTCCATTACTGGATGATAGATAACCGGGAAAGGTTAGCAGCCACTCATTAACACTCTCTTAAATTACGAAAGTACTTACCACTTTTTTTTTTTCTTTTCCATCTTTCTTTTTTCCCCTCTTAAATGAGATAAAATAATATTGAGAGGATAGGAGTTGAATCAAGCCAAACCGTAATTAAACGCTCTGACGGGGTGAAAGTATCTTCTGGCGGTGGCGGTGTTTGGTAATGTAGCTGCATGTTCACACTTCAGTCTCGGTCCTCACCACTGTCTGTGGGAGTGTGATCGAAAAGCCTTAAAGTCTCTTGTTAGCTTTGAACACGAATGTTAAGCTAAATTATTTAAGCAATTAGCTGAGCAGCTTGAAACAAGAAGTACATTTTTAAGATTTGTAACTATTTAAGGTTATGGTGGGTTATATCAGACAATACTGGGAAACAATGTAGCCTTATCGTAGTATTCTGTGATCAATGATAAGAGGTGCTGTTTTTTTGGCTGATAGCGTTAAACAATCAGAGAGCACATTTAATGAGGATTGTTTAGTCAGTAAAACTCATACTAGCATGTCCAGCTTTATGGCAATCAGAATGGTTCTCCTGCTGCCGTACCTATGCAAAACACATTTGCTTTACCAAGGGAGTCTTTCTCCCTATGAATCCTCCCTTGACGACCAATCTCTGATGATTTTTTTTTTTTTTTTTTTTTTGCTGTTAAGGAATTAAATACAAATTGATACCAGACGGGAAGCGGGTTAACAGGGATTGAGGGAGAGAAAAAGAGAAAGGACAGAGACACAAAGAACAGTGTGGAAAGAACCACAACAACCTGCAAAGAGTCAAAAATAATAACAAGGAGAATAAATGAAAAATACAGAACATCAGCTAAAAGAATATGGAACAAAAGCTGCTGTTACATATGGAGAAAACTGCAGGACAACACAGCTACTGCGTTATGAGCGCATACGTGTTTGTGTGCATGAGCATGCAATAGTTGGTGTAGACCTTACACCAATCGTGTTCAACAATGGGTCCAGAGGGCCACCACCACCCCTCCAGGAATCAGAAGAAAGCAGAGAGGACCCCAAGATCATGGAAACCAGCAAAACCACGGAGAACAGAGGCCAGGCAACCCACCACAGGGACACAACACATCCACCTAGAGGTTTTAAAGGAGCAAACAAGAGCCCGCAACAGAGCTGCCATAGACATGGAGGAGAGGCCCCTCAGGAACCCGGGGCAACAGCCTACCAACCCTGCCAGGCCCTGGTCACCCAAGCGTGAATCAGGTGCTGAATCCAGGTCAGCACATGCCCAAGGCAGATCACTATGCACCACAGCGCCCCCAGCACAGTGCCAAATGAGCCCATACTGGCTGCAGGTGGGTGGAGTAGCGAGCAGCAAGGAGATGCAAGGAGGTAATGCAGCCCCCCCCCCACAGCCAGGAAAAGCATGAGCAGACCAGAGAGCACCAAGTCCTGGACCCAGTCCCATCTGCATTCAACTAAATGCACTCAATGTAGGTTCAATCTTTGAGTGCATTCAAACATTGAGTCCATGTTTGAAAGATAATCTTACAAGCATGGTTCTTTTCACAAAAAGTAATTTTAACATTTTGGGTAAACCGTAACCCAAACCAGAGTCTTCGACTTCTATTGAAGGAACCAATGATTAGGAGGACTGCAAGAATACTTTCTAAACTCAAAGTCCAATCAGAATACCAGAGGCAGCATGCAAAAAGCTGGCCAGCAGTTATAGAAAGTGTTGGACTGATGCAAGTCCACTAAGGACTTTACCTATATCAAATTACTATAATAATGGAAAAGTCATGTTCCTATGTGGCATATTCAAACAAAATGTAAAAGAAACAGATTTTTTTTTTTTTATAAACTTATACTTTATTTTGTTTTATTATATCCTGAGGAGTATCTGTCTCATTTCATACCAGAAACAAAAAACATTGTTTCCAATATGATGAAAAAAAAAAATAAAAAATCTAAATATTCCAGGTGTAAGAATAACTATGGACCTGACTAGTAGTAGCAGTGCAATCTGCTAAAAAAAGGTGTCAATGTGTTTCACGTTTGTGACCTTCCTGACACTTAATTTGCATGATAGTTTAAAATTTGTTCTCATAGCACTAAAATAACTACAACAGAAACAGAAAAGAGAAACAGATGTAAAGTAGCTCTTGATAAAAATAGAGGTCAGAAGGAATTGTTCATTTTGCTGAGTACCAGAGAAGTGGAACCACTTGGGATATTGGTATATAGGCCGCATGCTGCTAAAACACTGGCGTGCAGCTACATGATTGCGGCTTGATCCGTTATCGGGCGAAAGCCCATGCTGGTGGAAATCAAGTACCCCGAGGCTTACAGTACGCAGCCCAAGGCCTAAAAGGTAATGGCATGAAATATAGATATAGAGGTGACAGATGTTTACAGTGCTTTGTGAGATGGCATTGAGACACGCTGTGGCTCCCTCCATTGGAGAGGAACCTGATGAGTAGTATAGCAAAGAGATGGAGTGATAGAGGAGGTGCTCTGGCGGTGTTTGCAGGCAGATCATTAGGACCCCTCTTTAACTCAACCCCCGGTGACAATCTATTGCTCTCCTCCCCTGTCAGCGAATGATTATGGTCTGATCATTAGTGACATCGCCACATGCCCATCACTCAGGCTAGTGCCATATTGGCAGATGAACAGCCTCTGCCCCAGGCCCACTAATCTGTAGAGTTCAGACAGGAAGGATGAAGGAAGGTTCGCCAAACATTAGAAACACCGGACTGATTCTTTTCACCCAGCTCAAATGTGGAAATCTCAACAGCAAGGCTCAAGGAAGCGAGTGAGAGGGAAAAGTGCCAAAAAATGGAATGGATGATTTGACAGAGGTTAAAAGGAACACTAACTATGCAATGAAAAGGCATTATCTCCCTTACTGATATCTGCTGTTTTTGCTTTTTGTCACACTTAAATGTTTCCAACAAATTCTAATAGGGTACAAAAATAAGCAGGAAAAAAATATTTTATTTATTAAGGGGAAAAAGGCTATCCAAATGAACTCAAATGAGTATTTCCACCTGTTTTTAAATCATGAAACAATTGATGAATAACCACATTTCTTCTGGTTCAGTTTCACTGGTCATGTTCAAGTTTGGTTATTGCGAAACCTATATAATCGCTAAATTACTGAAAAAGTTTCTGTTTGACAACACAAAGTAGTTTAATCCTAAAAGCATGTCATGCCCCGATCAAAATAAATTCCAAAACAGATGAGAAACAAACCTACTGTCATCTATCTGACGTGAAAGGCCAAGATTTTTGGACTCCAGCAAACCCCAAAAGCCGTCATCCTCAAATAAAGAAAACACAATACAGTGGCCAGCCCACATTTAATCCAAGAGCTGATGGAAGAGGTCACAAGAGAACCCAGAACAACATCTAAAGCACTAAAGGCCCGAGCTCCCTAAGCTAAGATCGGTGTTCAGAATTACGAAAGAGGCTGGGCAGAAACTGCATCATTGGGAACGTTTCAAGGCAAAAACCAGCACTTGCTGAAACAAACTGCTGTGCAACAAAAGGTTTGATTTGGCTGTGAATAATTAGTAATCAGTGCCAAAGGCAATTATTAACAAAGTTTGTAGTTCTTATCAAAATTAACTAATTAGTTTACCACCTGTTCATCAGGAATTAACTGCCAAACAGCTCAGATATATCTATTTATGTATTGTTTTATGAACACCTGCCAGGTGAGGCGTGTCATTATAGAACAACAGATGAAGGAGGGAACTTGTGCACTGATGTTCTCAAACAGCACGTAACGCAGCGGTTGCTGCGGGCAAAGAGAGGGAAACGCCGCTGTGCATAGAGATGTGTTGCTCAATGACGTCACAGGGATTTCAGCTTTGAAAAGTCCTCCCTCCTGGGAGCTGTCGTGAAACTTGGTTCATCTTTTGTTCTCAAATGCAGTTTAGTCCTTCTTTACCTCCCATGACTTGCCCCAGCAGAACACATCCATTTGCCAAAAATCATCTTGATAATTCCTAAGCTTTTCGGGAAAATAAATCTTTTGTGGTTTTAAAAGACCAAAAAAAGGAAATTTCAAGAGTGACATAATTGCTATTTATTTACTTTCTACTGAGATCTTCCTCTAATTCTCATAAGCTTTCGGTCCGAGCGACAGTGATTGGTCAGAGTTTTTACAGGCCTGCAGCTCTCACAGACGTCTCATTTTTAACCTCTTTTTTCTGAATGTATAATGTATTGACTACTGTTAGGATGGAAGGACCATTTCACCCAGTATAACAAAAAGTGTTTCTGAACAGGGTTACTAACTATAGATTTAATCAGATTTCCTGGAACTTCTCATTAACAATCCATGATTTTCTATTTGTCTGGGACATTCATATGATGTGCAACAGAAGTCAGTTTCCTTCAGATACAATCCACTAGGCTGGATGTGGACAAATTATTTTTCAGTAAGGTAAAGAAAAACCCTCTAAATGACCCTGTTGAAGAACTGTAGCAACTAGTGTCATCTTTAGTCACTGAGTCTCTATAGCAAACATTATGCACTCTTGTGCCAACTGGTTGCCTAGTGAAGCTAGGCATAAAACCCTTTTCTGTCCTACCATTAGAAATATAAACACGTGGAACTTGCTAAGATCTACTGGAACTTTACCTAGAACTGCTTTGTTCAGATAAGATTAAGATTAAGCAATAAACCCGCCTGTTGAAATTGGTGGAGGCTATGTGATGCTGTGGGCCCGGATCTCTTCCAAATGCCTGGAAAACCTTTCCCATGGGATCATGAACTCTTTTGTCATTCGTCCACAGGAAAGACGGAGAGGAAGAAGTGGAGAGAACATACAACAAAGGTCCTGTCATGAGTTCAGAAGCCAAACCCTGGATTGCTGCTTTGAGAACTTATGGCCTCCATAATTTGAGGCACCTGCTCCTATGCTTTACGCTGCCCCGCCCAGGATATGTTACATAAAACTTCGGTGGACTTATTGGTAAACTTACAATAGGTCGCCATTAGACCTATCAACAGAATGATAATCCGAAGCATTTGGCAAGACAAAGAAAAGTCTTTGATCAGGCACAAATGTCCTACCCAGCTGGCAAGATAAGGTCATTCAAACCAGCAGGAATACAAACGATTGTGTCACTGTTTATCTTATTTTTAAAAACAGTCATGCCACATTTAAACAATAGCATGTAAATAATTAAACATTACTTTTTTTTTTTTGTCTGGCATATATACTTCGAGCATTATGTTACATTTCGGCTGTAATACCCAAGACTGAAATATTTCATTCATTTGAACTCTAGAGACTGTGTCAGCTCATTACGGTATGTCCTGAGATGATGATGCAATAAAAACCTGGAATGCATGGCCTCTGTTTTGTGACCTGTAAATAATTGATAAATCAATTTTCTTGACTGAAACACTAAATAATGAAGCAATGCAATTCTTATCAATTAAAATTTTGTCTTAATTGTTGCCTTCACAGAACAGCACAGCAAAACACCATGCCATTTTTCAATTAAAAGGTCCAGATGTTTTTGGAGGCTTCAGTAGACACAGGCAGTTGTGAGAAATGCTTTATCTGCATTGTAATAATCACTAGAACATCAGCTCCGGGCTGCATTTACATACTCATGTTTTATTCCAGGCTTCTTTCTAATGCACCGCTTAATTATACTGAGCGCAGACAATGTCAGACCCCCATAGCTCCAAATTTATTATTGCCCCGTGTGAAGCAGAAACCATCAAACCTAGTGTACCTCATCACAGCTTATAGTACTAAAGCTATCACAGCTCATATGATGGCATACCTACCCTGATCTCTGTAAAGAACACATTGCATTCTCAAATTTTATTCATAACAAGTAAATAAGGATAATTTAGCCTATTCATATTTTCTTATACTTTAATTTGGAGTCCAAAAAAGTGTAGAAACTTAATGAAGTCTTACAATTAACCTCAAATTGCAGGAAAATCGGGGACGGCTAAGACATCATATTTTTGTGATGTGTGTAAGGAACAGAACAGATCAGAGTTGGGGGTCAGTCTTTGCCTCAAGCGACGGAGTTTAGAAATCTAGATGTCTTGTTCACGACTGATGGTACGATGGAGCGGGAGACGGATAGATGGATTGGTGCTTTGTCTGCAGTAATGTGGGAGATGCTCAGGTCTGGTTCAGAAAGAGCTGAACCAGAAAGCAAAGCTTCACCTGTCTGTATGAGTTTCCTCTGTATGGTGACTGACGTGGGGATCTCTGTAAAAACTTTTTTTTGGGGTGGGGGGAGGTTCTCTGGGAGTAGAGCCACTGTTCGACTGCTTTGAAAGAAGCCCCCCGTGGTGATCGAAGTCCTTTGAATAGGATGACCCCTGGTCAGGAAACGCCATGGGACGCCCTAGAGTGAGCTGGAGAGTGGGATGTCTAGGTTCGTCTTTTGGGCCTTTTACCCAGTACCCCAATCTTAATAAGAAGAAGTCAGCAGATGAATAAATATGTCTATACAATGTTGTTTAAAGGGATTATAAGGAATCACTTTAAACAACATTTAAAGGATGACCACTGGAAGGTCATCCTGCATTTAGGAAGAGTCTAAGTTGTGGTCCAGAAGACAGAAGCGCTGATCAGGAACAACTGAGGTCTGGAAGAGTGGCAGGATGTGGACAGCAGACAAACCACATCATGACAGTTATCTGCTCTATTTAAACACTCCCCTGCCTACAGATCTTTGCCAGATTAGTGAAAGCTCCTGCTGGTAAATTTCCAGTGTTTCTTTCCATGTCTGATCTCCTTGTTTTGACCTTGGTTATGTCTCCTTTTTTTTTACTTCAACTGACCTCCTGATATTTGGACCAAGACCTGTCCTCCGACCTACAAGCCTTGCCTAAATGTCGGGATTTGTTTGCTGACTTTTGCTACAACCCTTGCCTGTCCCTTAGAACCTGAACTGTCCGTTTCTCATCTGTCAAGACACCGCTACACTTAGCCCTGCTGTATCCACTGGCAAGCTGCTACCTGCTTGTTCCTGCGGAGGTGCACTGACTTTAACCAGCATTTTCTTGTTTGAATAAACTTTTAAAAACACTTTTTGGTCCACAGCCTGTTTGTTACGATCATTGACTATTTGACATTGACAAGTTGTTTTGAGTGAGAAAGTGAGAAAGGGATTTCTCAGTATTGTTAAGTACCCCTGAAAGTTTAATAATTTTAGCTACGCTAAGTAATTCATAATTTGACTCTTTTCTTATTTTAATTTGTGATAATAATCTCTCAATGGGAAGTAAAGGAAGGAATCCTTCAGATAGATTATGTATTTAATATTTATGTATCCTTACATAGTTTAATGTATTAATGCAACGTTAGACTTTACACATGCATATTCCATTTTATTCTCCTAACAGACTTTTATTTTGATGCTTCCCACATTGGGGGGTAAAATAGAAATCTTACCAGCACAGTACTTCACAAAAATCATGTATTGAGGCAATTTAAACTGACATCTTTGGTTTGGTAAGGTCACATGTTCCATTACAGCGAGCAGAGAGTCGAAGCCCACGAACCCCAGCCTCCCAACAAGCACCCCCCACCCCACCCCACCCCCCAAGTCCAACATCTCAGCCCCGCTGCTCACCAATCCCTCTATGAACAGCCAAGCATGGAAGAAATATTCTTATTTAGATGAGGGCTCGGCAAGGGGCACAGTATAGCATAACAGAAGACGAATACAATGTAGTGTGGCGAGCATTGTGAGAGACTCCAATACAACCTCCTGTACAGAAGGCAATCAAATCTGGCAGTCATGTGTAAAGATACTTATCTGCCTGGAGAGGATTTCAGCATCGTATTTCTGGGAGAAATGGAAATCAGTGTTGACAGCTGCTTGTCACTGGTATATATTCAGGACATTTGATCTCAATAGAGAATTTCCCTGAGACAAAAAAGGAATGATAACAAAATATTTAGTAGAAAGAGGTTGATCCTGCTTTAAGGATAATGCTAAAACAGCAGGAAGCCTCCCCCCCCCCCTCAAGAATTGAGGACAGATATTCCCCACATGCGCTCACTTTATAGTTAACATCGGCTTTGTTTAAAATTGTTTGTGATCCATTGTTTTTGAGTTGTTGTTTTATGTCTCTTGACACACCTGTAAATTTACACTCCTCCCAGCTCTTGTGAAATATGACAATGCTGCAGCAAAATAAGACTTTGACACGGACAAAAGCACTTTATGAACTGGCATCCCCTGCGAATGTGGAATTATCGCCCAACCACCGAAACGACTTCACAATTCCAGCAAGCGGCGTTAATCAGATTTTCCCCTCCAGAGCCGTAGTTCATTGTCATTGCTAATGGAGCCTCCTCTGCAGGTTGTTGCTCTTCACTAAATTAGTGTGAAGCCTTATCCCAAAAACATTGACTAATACTGCACTTAATCTTAGAAACTCTCAACTCCTGTGAAAAATCTCATCTGGAATGACACTGATGCATCGGAGCGTTGCCCCGCATCGCATTCATCATGTTCCTGACAAAATTAATCTTGATAGACTGAAACCAAATTACACCTGAGTTCACACCCATTGCTCACCACAAACACTGAATAAATATTTATTGATGATATGTGTAATTTCTTGAGGACGAGTGTGGCTAGTGAGGGAAATAAAGATGAAACGGGAAAACTTTATAGGTAAAATGCTAAATACAGAGCCTTCCAGAAGTATTCATGCCCATTAACAGTTTTTTTTTGACAATTTGTTGTTTCCACCAAGCACTTAATGTCTTTGAATCTGGATTTTATGTGATATGCCAAAACCAAGTGCATGATGTTGTGAAATAGAAGGACAATTGTACATATTTTTTAACACAGTGGGGCATGTATATATATTCTTTCCCTACTTAGGTTTTACACCTTTCATGAAATCACTTCCTTAGTTTCTTAAGTATGTTAGATATCAAAGTCTACATTCACACTGCAGATCTTGATGCTCAATTCCGATTTTTTGCTGAGATCGGATTTTTTTTGAGGTGGCGGTTCATATTACTATTAAATGCAACCGGCATCATACTTCTGTCTGAACGGTTCAAGACCACAAAGCGAACCACATGTGCAGCTAACCAGAGGAGACGTCCCACAGCAGCGCACCGTAAGAAAAAAAGCAGCACAGCTATTAACAATTATACATTTTATGGAGCGCTAACGGCTAATGCTGTGTGCGGTTGGGTAGTTGGAGCCAGGAGACGTGAGAGACGGATAAGATGCGAAATGACCGTTCAGACGGTGGACGCTTTGAAAAATATCTAATACGTATTCGAATTAGTACCATATCTGCAAGTTGCACACATCGGATATTTTTGGGGGTGAAAACATCCGAACTGGGCCTTTCATACTGCCAAGAGAAAGACGGATATGGGTCGCATATGGGCGAAAAGTTTGGATTTGGGTAGGTTTGCCATGATGTGTGCTGTGATAGCTTTGGTACTATAAGCTGTGATGAGGCAGAGTATCTAGGTCAGCAGCTTGTAGGACTATTTATTTTATTCCTTTTATTGTCTTTTTGGGTTGTCTCTCCACCAGCTTTGCACAACTAGAATCTGAAATTTCTGCCCAATTTTCTTTGCTGAATAGGTATATCTTAGTGAGATGCAGAAAGGCCTTCCCACAGCATGATACTGCCACCACAATGTTCTACTGTGGAAGTGGTGTGTTCAGAGCGATGCATTGCATGTAGCCAATAATAATAATAAAAAAAAAGTTTAGCTCTTTTTTTTTCTGCTTTTATGCATACATGTCTGGTGGCAAACTACTGCTGCTACTTCACTGTGAGGTGTTCAAAGGTTGGGACATTGTTATACTGCTTTAAACATCTACACAACTTTATCTGACCTGTCTGCTGTGTTCCTTGGCCTACATGATACTGTTTGTTCACTAATGGCAAACTAACAGAATTTAACTATTTTACTATTGCAATTTTGTTATGTTATCTGATTTTTTTTAATCGGTCAGCATCTGAAAGCAAGACTGGATTTTGCTTGTGGGGTTTCAGAGGAAAGGGGGGCCGAATACAAAATGTATGCTACAGTTTTTAGATTTTAGATGTACTTATTCGAGAACATAACTGCTAACCATGTGTCCTATTCTTTCCACTTGAAAAGGAAGCACTACTTTATGTTGGGCTATCCCATTAAATCCAAACGAAATACTTTGATGTCAGTGGCTATAACTCAACAAGGAGCAGGAAAAATGTTGCGAGGCGCTGGATGTTTGAGACTATAACTCAAGTTGGTATCCAGTATGCTAGAAGGAGCCTAGAAACGGGGAGTACTGCACATTGTGTAGGTTCTTGTACAAAACTGTCAGAGTTTGCCTTTGATTGTTCGAAAGTGTATTTTTTTTATCCTCATTTTAAATTTGGCGGTTGGAATAGTTTTAATCCTTTTTTTCATTTGAAAAAAAAAAGAGTTTTAAATCATTGTCATTGCTTTGTACAGCTTCCTAAGCTGTACAAAGTGTATCATCTCCTTTTATAAACGAGGTAGAAAAAAAACAAATCCCACCCTCAGCCACACTAACCAAACACAGACACAACTCCCATCATTTGTCTTCCAAATGAACTCATTTTTCACTACTAATTAAAACATGTTGAGATGAGGAAGAACATGGACGAAAGGAAGCATTTGTTTGGGAACAGTGCAGTCATTCATTTAGACATATATGTTTGGCTCCTGTTTAAAGAAAGCAACGTGATGTACGAACACAGACTAACAGCGACGCCATTTACAGCGAGATGCTGATACACCCGGCTGACTGACAGGGCTAAAATGCTGCGAGCAGGCCAACATCTTTTTTTGTCGCCTGTATTTAAAAAAAAACTAAAACAATCGATTTCTCTTTTGTTATACCATAATCTGTATGGCAAGCAGCAGTTCAACAAGAATATTTTTAATGATGGACTTCATGTCGTTATGTCGGTGATTAATTGAATGAAAACGTTGCGTTCCACCAATCATCGCTGTAACTAGTCTGTAAGCAGCACTTTGACGATGCCACCTCTGTCAAAAAAACCCAAAAAAAAAACCATGAAGACTCGGGGTGGGGGCACCCGCCAGAGCTCCAGCAGCGTCTGGGTATGGGGGGGTAGGTACGGGGGATGTTACGGAGCTTTGAAAAGATACAGGGGAGGGGGCAGCCCCAGGCAGCCTGGGCTGCACACCCAGGTGCTGCTGTCAGCTGGAGTCCTGCTCCAGCTGCTCGCCCAAGACTGATTTAATTATTTCACTTCCATCCGTGCCTGCATTTCTTTAATGCTTTGTCTTCTCCACCTTCAAACCTTTTTCCTTCTCTATATAAGATGCATGTTTAAGAACCGGGGATGCACTAATTGATCAGCTAGGGATCTGAAGCGGCCAGTCTTGCCTTGATTGGCTTTGATCACTGATCGTCAGGTTGAATGCTGAAAAACTAGATTTTCTGCTCCTATCTACTAAACGCATTAAAGCAAAAGCAAAAAGCTTAGGGGCTAATGACTTGGTTGATACGTGGGGATCATGTTGTGTTTCCTCTAAATTCTGCTAAATTCAAAACTATTACCTCTGTCAAAGAACCTGCATCAAATATTCCCCCTCAGCTAAGAAGTTATAGTCCCTAAAAATGGACTGAGCTGCTCATACCTCACATAAAAAGCTGGTAATTGGTATCAGTCAAGAGCCTGTTCACCGCATTAAATATATATATATAAATAATGAACTATTCTAAATAAAGTTATCACATTTTAAAACAGCAGAGTGAATGACTTTTAAAAAAGTGTCAAGAATTTGCTTAAATTTCCGGCGCCAACTTTGACACAAGTATCGCTCAATCTATTTCCCTCCGTTCAGTTCATTCTCACACATAATTAGACAAATTCATATTATAATCACAAATGTACTGTATTGTTACACTCCATAAGCGGTAAAGGAGATTCAGGCTCTAGTTGCCCGGGTTTGAGGTCGTAGGACTTGTGTTATCAATTCTCAATGATTTAAATTACTCGGGTTCTTTTTCTCTTATCTGATCTTTTAAAGGGCAATGAAAGGGCCCATCTTTTTACTGAAACCCGTCCTCAATCACTGTTAATGCTAACTCCATGTACACGTAAGAGGGCTGATAAGGAATCATTAGTCTCGTTAATGGAATCACAGGTCCAATCCCTTCATCCTTTTCTATTGAAAAGTGCTCTTCATTTCAAAGTTGTTCTGCTTTATTAAAGCTCATTACCATTTCTCTTTTAATAAGCACTCTTTAAAGTCATTACCTGCAGTGGAGTTAAAGGCTCCGCTATTAAAAGGTTACTTTAATGTGAATAATGGCCTCCCGATATACTCAAGTTAATTACTATTGGATACTGGTTCTAGTTTAATCTAACGCCTAAACCTTAATGAAAGATATGTTGCAATACAACGAAAGGACAAAAACTGTTCCCAGTCAACAGAAGTATTTGTCCTATCTCTGCTCACACACATGCAATGCTCCTCCGTCTGCAGCTCCACAGCCGCCTTCAAACGCGCTGAATTTCAATGTGCGCCACTTTCCCAGAGCATCAGCAGAAACACAGGGGTCTGTGGTTAATTGCAACAGAAGTAAGTCTTATTAAAGTTGTCGTCATTAATCAGTTTTTCTAACATTCTGTTGAAGTCCTCAGCTGCTCTGTCTTATAATTTGTCTGGAAAATATGCAGCGGTTTCCTGTACTCACAAGCACCCTTTGACTTGATAATTCTTTTTAAACTTCTTATATGGGTGATGGATTTCTTTTTGTAAATTACTTGTATATAAAAAAATTCATTATAGGAAAAAATAAATTTAAGGAAAAAGTTAGGCCCCGTAATAGTCATTATGATGACTTAATTTAATTAGCTTGTCACATTACACCCTTAAGATTAGCATCAAGTTTGCCTTCTTACGATAATATGTTCAGCTTTGCTTTTCTTAGGTAATACATTTATTTATTTATTACCAAAATCTGACAACAGGAGAGTTGTTTGAAGTATTGAACCCAAAGAAAATAATTACTAAACCAGAAGGCTTTTTGGGAGTCTTTTTTTTTTTTTTTTTTTTTTAGTAAATATGTTTGTTGCTTTTGGTTTACAGGATTTATTGAATTTTTTAAAAACAATTTCTTAAAAATAAGAATTAATAGAGAACACAGTTTAAAGTTATAAGAACTGCCCACTAATGCTCTTCAGAAAAAATGGTCAAACATTCCCACAAACGTGAAACTCGTGGAAAGCCTTGACAGAACAGTTGAATCTGATGCCTTCCACCAGGATTTATTTAGTTTTCCATCAAGCTCCCGGTGATATGACCTGTTTTCACTACAGGTAAGTGGACTATTACTGATAATAACTTGCAGAGCCACACTTTTAAAAATGTAATAAATAAAAACATTTCAAAGTTGCAACATTTTGAAACCTAAAATGATAAGCTACGTTTGAAAAGCAGCTGACTGCAAGCTGAGCTTCAATCAGAAAACTTAATTATTCAAAAACAAAGAGGCATTATGATCTGCACATTTAAACCCCCCTAAAAAGGAAAGAAAAAAAATGATGTTATAGGAGCACACCTTTGAGAAAAGCACTCTCTTTTAAATTATCTCTACATTTGGTTAGTTTCAGACAACTAACTTTTTTATTTATCTGCCTTTTCGGGTAAATTTAAACACAAAAACTAGAAATAAATCCTAAACAACATGAGAGAGTTATGTGTGAGGTCTTGTAAATGGTGTTTATTCCAAATGTCTTGTCATTGCAGCCTATTGTGAGTCTTTCTATCCTTGTAACTACAATCAGAGTGGATTATATATATATATATATATATATATATATATATATATGTATATATATATATATATATATATATGTGTGTGTGTGTGTGTGTTTTTTAATCTTTTTTTATATCCTATGAGCTTACATCACCCAATGCAGTGTGAGACGTAGTTACGTATATGACATCAAATTAAAAATGTTTTCTACTCTTTCTGCTCGCAAATGAACGGCTGTTTCCTTTGAATTTACGGAGGATCACTTTCACGAGGTGCATGTCGATGGTATGTACACGAACAGCACAGCTCCAAACTTGCATTGCTTAAAGGACGACGCATAAATAATTTCTTTGAGTTTAAGTTACACACATCAGCAACCACGGAAAAAAAGCTGAACTGAAGTGCCAGAACTGGGGAGACGTTTTAAAAGAGAAAGAGTCCAAACTCAATACAGACACAGAGAATTAATCACAGCTCAGAGTTCACGGCGATCCCGGTCCTCCAACAAGACACGTCTGACCTCGTTGCTATCTTTCTGTTTGAGGCCGTAGGGTCAAATAATGAAAGCTGACCCCCTCATTTCAAACTGTTTAAATTCACAAGTGAAAAGCCTAATTGCAGTGATCTACACTGAAGGCCAGAAGGAAATTCTCCAGAGGAGCATTAACCTTGAGATTTCAGCTCGGCCCACTTTTCAGCGGAGTCACAGCTGTGGATCGGTTAGAAAACCAAAAAATAAAATGCTTTAAATTAACCAAACTTTACAAATTAGGCGCTTTTATGTCATATCCTCCATTTTTTTTTTAACTGCTGCTGGCACATAAAATACTTACTTAGTTTAATTGCACTCGGACCGATTGTGAAAACTTTCCAAATCAGCAGTTTTCTTCAATTCCAATGTCTTCACGAGAAAAATAACTCTATGATGTCATCAATTAGGAAATTACTAATTGCTAAGGAGCTTTTTTTTAAGATTTATGAAAGAACTCATCAGTCTAAAGCTACATTTTTATTTTTGCTGAAATGAAATATGCGTCTTGTTCATGCACAGAATTAATGTGCACCAAGCGAACCGCATTAGCATTTTCTAGTGATACGTTTTCGTCTCTCTTAAGGTCATATGGCTTTAACTCGAGGCTTTGCTAAGACTGGTGTGCGTGTGTGTGACCCATTTCATAAATCCTGTTGCCTCCTCCATGAGATACTAAATGTCATAAACCAGTGGGTCATTCAATCCTTATTTTCACAGCAAACCACAAAACGTCGGTGCACGGAATCGTCTCACCACGCTAAAAACACTCCGATAACAACAAGCGGGCTCCGTCACGTCCACAACAAGCCATCATGAAGAGGTTTGTGGGCAGATGTATTCATACGGTGGCTGGTTATCGCGCACGACAGATTGTTTGCAGAACTTCAATATTTCTTTGAAGCCGGCGGGTCACTCCAAGCCAGCCACTGTCAAGAAGAGGATGGACAGGCAACTTCCAGCAAAGAACAGGATGATGAAAAGGTGCAGTGCTGCCTCTTGATCAAGAGAATGAGGCTCCCATTCAGCACTGTCTTCTAAGATCAAATATTTCTGATGAAAATTGGCTGTAGCGCCTGCTATACAGCGATGCGCTTCACAGATACCGTACTGTGCTTCACACAGTCACCTGGACATGTTTGAAGAAAACTGACAATATTAACGTGTAATCTTGTGACTTCATTGAAGCTAAAAATAAAGACATTTTGCTTTTAGCATTTTTTTTTTATAGTGCCTCCTAATTACGCAAACCGGTCTGACTGCTGTTTTCGTTTGTCTTTTAAATGTTCTCACCACACAGTACACTTAAGAGAAAAAAAAAGACAGCTAGTGGTCACAGCGATAACACAGCTTGTCAGTAACCCTTCACAAATGAACTCACTGTTGAGTTGCTTGGTATAATAGGATTATCTCCTATCTGGCATGTTTTCGTGAGGAAGAAAGGGGGAAAAAAAGTGTTCGGAAAAGATAAAAATAACTACCTTAAATCGTGGCATGTGTGCCAGCCTGGAAAATAGAAAAAAGTGGAAGTTTAAAGTTTATTTTAAAGGAGTTTTATCATAGAGATATTTGCTTCTTTATGATAAGTGCTTCTTAATTGTTCAGTCATGTTAAAATGTTTTGTCCTTTGCTAATTTTATGATTGCATAATTCTCTACAAAACAATGTTTGAAGAGTATATAATATAAAATGTTCATTTTAAAATCTTTAAATTTTAACCAGGTAAAATGTTCTAAATGTTATGTTATTAAACATAACATTTTAATTTTAATCATTAAATTATTAAATTCCAAAAACATCAGCTACATCATTTTACTAACAAATCCTACCCTTACCGAAGATGTTGGTCAGTGGGTCTCATTTTCTGGGTTCAGCAGAGAAAAGTAAGACTGATATAACTTCAAATCAGAATTAGGAAAAAAAAAGTTTTTGGAGCAAAGATTTAACTTTGTATGTTTATCTAGGTAAATGACAGCGCTAATGCTAAAGTCAAACTTGCAATAACTGACACACCTTAGCTGAGGTTGCCAGGGACAGTATTTACATTTCATCTTGTTTATTAGTATTTCAGTAGCATTTTTGCCTTTTTTTAGTTTAGCAACAGAGCTAAGGCTATAGTCAAACTTGCTGGCAAGCAGAGCTTCTTAACATTAACACCACCGTTATGAACAGTCCACTTAGCTGTGGTTCTTATTTTTTGCTTCTTTTTAAAATGGAAGGACAAACCAGATCGGCAGACAGGCTTAAATGGGAGGCAAATGGACTTTTGCTCAGTTCTTTCTGAAAATGTTTTGACGCCTATCCAGGAGTTTTTGTCACTTATGTGACAAAAACAGCAAATTTTCCGTAAATGTATGTAAGAGATGGCCATGTCCCTTTTTGGATAATTGCATATGCGCAAGACTGCCTCACTTGTCTTTTGCACCACAGAGGGATCGCCTCAAAAAAAAAATCTCCCAAGTCCATTCTGGTCTTATTTTTTCTACTGAAGCCTTCCACTTCTTCTCATAAACTTGTATGTGTGTCACTTCTTGGGACTCTCTGCTATTTTCATAGTATACGGTGAGAGCAGCAGAGCTACAATGAACGGCTAACACCGAAGCTAACTGCTAAGCTAACCAGATACATAAACAGTAAACACTAGAAGTGCAGATGCGCAGCCAGCAAGTGGAAACTAACAAGAAATGTAAACGCACCTTGGTGTTACATTATGTCTGAATGATTGCCATGTGGGACAACCAATAGGGCGATTACCCTCGAAACGCGAGGCAGAGAGGACGGCATGTAATGGGCAGGACGAGGCATGAAGGCATCTCACTGATTCTTTCCATTTAGACCTGATGAATTGGTCAGAGTTTGCAGCTTTCACAGAGGTCAGATTCCTTTTTCTGAATATACATAATGCTCTGACGACTATCAAGATGGAAGGACCATTTTACCCAGTATAGCAAAAAGTGTTTCTGAACAGAATTACCAACTATTCCTCTAAGTACATTTTATAAATGGGTTAGAATTTAGTTGTTTAAGGTGTTCAGTTTCTAATCAAAGATGCTGATTAAAACAATTAACAGTCAAAACACTGTGAGCAAAATTTGTAAATTCCAACTATTTGCTTTATCAGTGTGCCTAAAGCCAAATTCATATTTTTTGTAAGATATGTTGTTTTTATTGTTTTGGATAATATATTTGTATGTTTAAAATCAGTACCAGCTCATAGATTTTGTGACCATATCCTTGCTGTTGATGTAAGTTGCTCTGATTTTCAAAGGAAAATTACATTTCTATGTATGCTGTTTCCTCGTCTTCATCATCTCTCAGAAGTGCACACAGATTTAATTCTGCATTAAAAGCTGGACAACAATCAGGGGAAATTTTGCAAAGAAAATGTTTTGATGTTGGCTTTAATGAGAGCCAATCATTTCTGCATCAACCCCAGCTTCACAAGACATATGACAGCAGTGAATGCACATTATTTTTGACTTGTGGTCCAGTAACTGTGCATGATCCACCCCATATGCTTTATCCATTAGGAAAGCTTTAACTTTAGACATTGAAAGCAACAGCGGTTTAATTATTATTATTATTTTTTTGCAAATTTCAAATGTATTCACATTTAAGTGGCATAGACCTCTGACAACTGTATGCATAAGGTGTTTGATAAAGTTCTATCAATCAAAAGTTTTGTTTCCATTGAAGCACTTTGGTCACTTATTTGGGCACGTAAATGTTAGAGTAGTTTGTTGAGTCCACAATATATTTTGGATATGAGGTTTTCTGAAAGTCAGCAAAATTTAAAGCAATGCAATAGAAACTTTATTTTTGATTTCAATGTACTTATTGGTGGCAAATGATATATAAAGTGCCTTTGAATTAATCTTACAGAAAGCACACGTGTATAGTTCATTATTATTTAAACAAACATACACAAAATACAGTACTAGATATTCTTCTTCCCAGGCTTCATTCTCAGAATTAACAATCATGTGACAAAGATAGTATTAAGAGGGAGAAGCTCAGCTTTAGAAAGGGAAAATGGAGTATAGAGTGCTGAGACCTCGCCCTGAAGCTGGCTGTTCCACACAACGCCAGTATCTGTTATTTTTAATCATCTTTTTAAGATGGGGTATATTATGTGTTGTATGTGGGACAAAAGCAAAACATGTAACCATTATTTCGCTGATGCCGCCTCTTTTTCTTTGCATTAAAATTATAATTACATTTTTTTAAAGTGGGGTTCTTTTGAGAGGTTATGAGATATTAATAATTTACAACCCCTGGATAAGTCTCTTAACATCTTCATTTAGCAAAAAAACAATTATTGGCTCCTGGGGAATAATGATACTTAGAAGAACTCCATTGTGAAAGTTACACACTGTTTCATTGGACCACAATATAGCAAACATTCAATCACATTTTTACCAGACGGTTGTTTACATTGACGACTGTGGTTGTTTAAAATAAACATATGCTTGTATCAATATGAAACATGATCTAGGAAACAGCCAGGGAAATTATCAGTCGGCAGAGTGATAGAAGTGACAATATTTTGCCCTTCGCTCACGACGAAGACAAATTATTCAGCTGGAGAGAAACATACGTATCCAGTCGTAAAGAATAGTTTACATTTAAATACAAGGCAAATTTATTTGTATAGCACATTTCCGTATCAAGACAATTCACAGTGCTGTACATGAACAGAACATAAGAAAAAAAAAACATTACAGAGGAAAGTAAATTGCAGTGGAATAGTTGCAGCAGGTTTAAGACATGAGACAAGTTGGACTACAAACTTCAACACTAACAATGAAAGGCAACTCTAAATAAATAAGTTTTAAACATTGATTTAAAATACACTTATACATCATTTGACCCTCTATGTTTGAGCATAATAAGATCTTACATATTTATGTTTAATCAGGTACAGGGCAAAGTATTAGCCAAGGCTAAACTATGGTATCAGTCAATCCCTTTGAAGGAAATGTACCAAAATTTTACTTTCAGACCATCCATCCATCCATCCATCCATCCATCCATCCATCCATCCATCCATCCATCCATCCATCCATCCATCCATCCATCCATCCATCCATCCATCCATCCATCCATCCACTTTTCCTCAGCTAAAAAGCAGCAAAGATGCCACACCTCTATGAGAGTCCCTCTAAAAAACAGACACTGATAATAGCTGCTCTCCTTGCTTCCTGCAACATTACATTTGAACTGTGTGTTGACAAAGCAACAAAGTCATCACTAGCTACAGCTACCACTTGCATTATGCTGATGAATGGCAAGTCCTGCCAGATTACAAGATTTGATAAGCAGTACAACCCATCTGTAACATAATACATCACAAATTGTTTTGTCAACAATTTATGATACCATTTATCAAATGACCATCGCAGTGGGTTGAGTTATGGTGTCATAGCTGGCATATTGTCAATACTCAAGCTGAGTTGAGGGCAGACTGGCCGCAGTGATTTAGACACGCTCTGGTCTGACCTCTTCGGAGATTTTCTCTTCATTACCAGACAAACTGGTGTTCAAGGAATGAAATTTTTAAAAGTTGATGCTTTAATCTTAATAATTAATTACAGAAGGAGATAAATAATAAACAAAATGGTGTTGTTGAGTGAACTGAGGCTAGATGAAGAATTTAGAGCTGGAGGAAGCGACACATTGTTCTCCATACAGTTTCACAAAATGAAATGACTGCTGGACGAAAGTGAAATTAAACTGTTTAAATTGAGCAACACACCAGATTATATTCCTCGAAGATATTTAATTGGCTCACTTTATATAAGGAGATCCACGTCAGTGTCAGGAGGGCAAAGGGAAGCCATCTCTTTCCCCCGCCATCCTCTTCCAGCATTTTGGCAAATTAAAAGTTTCAGAAAGCCTTCAAATTGATTAGAATTTTGCAATGAGAGCACAGCAATCAAGCTCTGATTGTATTCCGCTCTTGAGAATCAATTTCAGCTGCAGCCTCAATGTCAATTAAAATGTGAGGCCTTAAAATGCCTCCTCAAGTCAATCCATGGCTCTGGTATTGACCAGAATATATGGCCCGTGTCCAAGCCACCGCCGGCCGTCGGCCACTCTTAAAGGTTACTGCAACCACTACATGTACCCACATTAGCAGGACACTCACCTCTCTGGGTTTATGGCCTGTGTAATAATTTTAAGCAAAGAGAGAAGCGTATTCACTGGAGACAGTAACAGCCAGAGAGTCGAGGGAGGACAAGTATAGTATGATTGATCGCGGTGAGCAGTATAGCTGTGTACCTCTCACCTTCCGCTCCTGATTACTGCCTGCCACTGATCTCCTACATCTGTCTTGACTTACTAAAGGCACAGATTCCTCTCATAATGCGCTCGGAATAAAAATCTTTTTGAAATGTTGATTTTCTACGGAGACAGCTTTAATGGTACGGTTTACGTTACGGCACGGAAAAAGACCAAAAGAGATGACGGCAGCACAACACAAACCAACTTACTCTCTGCACAGTTGCAGAAGAGTTAGAATATTCATCCTGATGCACAAACAATATGTCGTGGTTGTCGGACACAAACCTTGTATCTCCACAAACTGAACTTCTCAGGAAATAATACAGCATCTTTGTTCTAGATGTAAGTTTATAGGGTTTGGCCAAAGTCCCATTTTTAAAATACTTTTCCATAGTTATTCGTTGATGAAACCACAGATTGATTTCACAAGCAAACAAAAACCTATCAAATCGAGGGTTTTTAACCCCACAGCGATGATGTGTAAGAGGCTTGTATAGCAGGTGATGCACATACAGTACATTTTATATGTCATAGAACTTCATTTTGACAACATTATTACACTGAAAAGTGTTTTAAGCTATTCCAACATAACTTTGGTATAATGGTATAGTTTTTTTATTGGTACTTAATTGTGGAATTTCCATCAGTCTTACAGGAATCCCAAAGTTACTAATTTATTTGAAGATAAAGATTTGACATCTAAAATTTAAATCTGTTCAGAAACGCAACACATTCTGTATGGGCTAATTTCTATAAATGGTAAATGGCTTCTACTTGTATAGCTCTATTTAAAGTCCGACGTCTCCAAAATGCAATGTTCACCCATTCATGGGCTGGAGGTGGTGAGCTATGTTAGTAGCCAAAGCTGCCCTGACTGACAGAAGGGAGGCTACCATACATCGGCACCACCGGGCCCTCTGACCACCTCCAGCAGGCTATTTGGGTGAAGTGTCTTGCCCAAGGACAGCCACAGCGGCCCTTGGGCATAAACCGGCACCACTGACCGGCACCACTGACCAAGGACACAACTGAACGGTCGGAGCAGGGAATCGAACCGGCAACTCACCAGTTACAGGACGAGCTCCCTAAGTGGTTAAACTTATTCAGAAAACAAATTCAGAAAACATACTCATCTAGGTAATTCATAAAATATCGGAACACGTTACAATGTCAATGTAACATTGACGTAAAAATAGATTTACGTTAATGTAAATCTATTTATGCAGCTGCATAATGAGAACTTAAGTTCATACTTGAAGTATCCTACACCGATAGAACTAGTGAAATCACTATTTTGGTGGAAGAGATATGCTGTTGAACTTCTTCGTCTTGCTTCTCATTAAATTAGCGTCCTAGTTCCTCTTCATCCTGACTCGTATATTTGAACCAGTAAAGGCACCACGTTTATATAATAGTTCCCATTAAATGTTGGGTCAAACTCAACCACCTTCGTCAACCACGCTTCTTCTCTCTCTTTTCACATGTGCAGCTGTGACGGAGACAAGGTGTATCCATAGCAGCTACAAATATCAGGATATAAATAAAAGGAAGTAACCAAGGCGGATGAAAGACTGCTGATAATTAGGTTAGTAATGTCTCCGGTACCGTCTGCCTGGTCATTTCCTCCAACGCCCCTAAGCAACAAGGAACCATGCAGGCAACAATGGGGCCGGGAGGTATCCGTGTGACAGGCTGCCCTCTACATTCCTTCTCTATCATCAGCGTGGTTCTGATGCAGGGAAGCTGAAAGGAAAAGCGAGCACCGTCGTCAGATGTAATAGACTAAGCTTTTTAACAAACCTTTTAATGATTTGTGACCCGTTTGTGGACAGAGAAATTGTGAACTCACGCACCCATAACTTCTCACTTAATCTGTATTACTCTCATCACAACAGAGCAAGCCACTCTATCAGTAAATGCTAATCTCCTAATTAACAAGCTAATTAGGCAATTACAGCTTTGCAGAAGGATGCCTAAATGAAATATGACAACACAGTCACTTTCTACAGCACCTGTGGGTCTTTTCAGATGTCACAATGAGAAGCATGATGACAAAGTGTTGTCTGTGCACTCATAGGTGCTTATTCCTTCGCCTCGCTGTGCTCAGTTGTAAAAATATTTTCCCCTAATTTAACCAGGAAGGAGACCAGAAAGTCAAACTGCGTGTCACTGAAGTCAAATAAACAGTCTTTCAGGATTTTTGAAGTATTTATTTTCCGCCAATAAAGGAAAACTGCTTTTAGAAAGTGTTATTTATACATGGTTTTGTGAACCACCCACCCCGCCCACCAATGTCCAATGTCTTACTGTAAGGAGCTGTCACATACGGAAATGGATTATGTTGACATATGGCTGAAAACAACGGTGAATAGGCCTGCTATGCAATGCAATGAAGAATCACGCACCGCAAGAGAGGAGAGGAGCCGGAGCTGTACCTTTGAGCCCTTCCTGACAGGTATGCAGTGTGACTTGACAGCCCAGTATTTCAATGATAAATGCAGTAGTCCTGGGACTCCCGTTCACTAAACTTAAAGAGTGCGTTGCACCCCTACTTCAAGGTCAAACGGTTGAGTAGAAGAACGCAAAACCCCAAGTCAGTCTGTAATAACTTTATTGAATTTTTTTTTTTTAAAAGACTGAGAATATGATTAGTAATAGATTCAATCTAAACCCAAGGTTTTTATTATTAAACATACTTTTGAATATATTCTAATGTATCTGTTTCCTTTTGCTCTTATTTTTATGCTTCTGGTTAGACCGTATTTCTTTGTCAGTTTGCTGCTTCTTTCTAATCGTTCAGTTTTTCTTTTAAAGGATTAAATAAAATACTATGAACATTGAGTTTCATCTTGCCTTCTTGTTAGACACATTTGAGTCATCCTCCTCTAGTTTGTGAAATGCAGGAATGTAACAGTGGGATGATGTCCTCCCCCTGCTGTTAAAACAATCAAATGTGAAACTATTGTTTTAAGTAATGACTCACTGTACCATGGCTTCCAATTAATTCATCCTGGCAAATGTTTCTTGTTTTATTGAAGATTAATCTCGTCACTCAGTTGTTATGCTTGACAGTGCATATTTTCTTTTAGATATTTTCCTTTTGCTGTATCATGAACAAATATCTCAGAAGATCCCTAAATAACTTTGCTGTTGCTTTTTAGGATGTCGACTGCGTTAGGGAATGGCTGCCCCCTATGTGATGTACAGTCTAAGCACAGTGAGAAAACATGGCTGTATACCATGAGCTGCTAATGTTGGTATCTGATCTGAGATTCTCAAGTAGTGCTAGACTAACGGGACCATTTCATTGCTTTTGAGGAATCTGCACTGCATTTAATTTTCTCTTATTCAAAATCTAAAAACAACCTTAAGGTCAAACCTGAAATATCTTATGCTACAGTGAACAGCTTAAAATTTTTTTAGATTTCCGAAATGTCATATTACCGAGAACACAAAGGGGCCTTTTCAGTGTTTTTCTTACATTAAGGTAATCAAAGATTGACAAAAGCATAAAAACTGTGGCATGCAGATGTGTCTAACCTGGACTGAATAATTTCACACTAATTGCAGGTTCTTTAAAATGCAATTTTGGTTTGTGGAACCTATAGAGAATAGTACTTTTCTTAACAAGAAAAAGCAAAAATAATTTAATCTGTTTTCCCATTCTTCGGCGCAGTAGGAGGATCCCCATCCAGATTAGCATTCAGGCAACAATTGCCAATGACAGAAAGTGCTGAAAGTTAACCATTATTACCAGCCTTCTTACTTTGGCTAAGTGTTCACTGTCAGCAAGTCTCAGAAGTTAATAAAAAACCCTAAGTGTAACATCTCTGCAGCTCAAAAATAATAATATGAAACACTCAAGGTGAAATGCTGCCAAACAGCATTTTAATGACAAGCCTTTGATTTATTTGAGCTTACGTGTTTATACCTATTGATTTGCATTTTAATGAATATATATATATATATATATATATATATATATATATATATATATATATATATATATATATATATATATATATATATATACAGTTTATTTACTTAATCAAAAGAGGTAATAGGATAATTGTTATAAATGTCCAGCAGTACTGACTTTAAAAACTACTTAAAACATTTGAAAACACATTATATATTGAACATGCATTTACATCCTTGTCTGTATACATTCTGCACATGCAAAACAAGCAAAACTACCAGGACTATAAAGAGACACATTCAAACACCCCCTGCCAAAAACCGCCAAAGCACTTAAATTAATTCTTCAACATTTAGTCCCTTAGACTAAATCATATTCTACAAGACTTTTACTCACTTCAGGTTTGTCTATTAGAATCAAACTCAATAGAAAAACAACATTTGCAATGCAAATCTAATAGGATTTGTAGAAAACATGCTAAATACTGAATTTAAGGTATTGTCTCAGTTTTTAATCTTCTGCATTTTTTGTTTTAAGCGGTAACTGCATAAAGCTGAAGACAGACAGTGTCTCATAGAACTTTCCATATTTCCACTTTTCCTGTTTCTTTAAAAAAACCTGACTTGAGAGATGAACTTAAATTTTATGGGGGAGTTAAAATGTGCTTTACTAGCCCCTTTTCATATGATAAAGCTTAGCTTTGGGAGAAATGATACCCTTTTTTTAGTATCCCACGAGCAAACCGTGCAATAAAAATAGAGCCATCATTACTTTGTAATTCTGTTATTCTTAGGGTAATTCACTACGCTGCTCCAGTAGGATAAAAACAAAACAAAATCAGACAAAAGATTGTCTGTAAAAAGTTAGGCTTTAAAAGGCCTTCTTCACGCAGCACCAACCTTCTCTTGGGCAAATAACTCTTCATGAACTCGTGTTCAGTAAAACGAAAACCATAGAGTAAAAACAAAGATGCCTTAATGCCCATTAAACTTCTTGTGCTGCCAAAAAAAATGAGAAAATCGGCCTAAACTTAAAGCACCCTCTTGGTATCCCTCTTTCTTTCGCCGTGATATAGATGCATGCTGGAGGAGTGCACTGTATATTTGTTGCCTCGCATCCAGCAGCTTAACAACTTGTCTGCTGCCATAGCAACTGCGGAGGAGCACCGAGCAGCGCCGCCCGCTCGTGCAATGGATGTCACTCGTGGCAACGACCAATCAGAAGTTCCCAATCCCTCTGCACGGAGCGGGCTCAAAGATGGAGGGATGAAGTGGGAGGGTTCTGGGCGTCATGCATCTGCCAGCAATAGGACGGACGGCTCGTCAGTCTTCGTCCTTCCGCGCTCGGATTGGCCCAGGGAGCTTTCCTTGCAATAGTATAAACATGTCTGCTGCGTCGCCTGGCTCGAACCGAGGCTCGCAAGCGGCTATGCAGTTCTTCATCAAACTGTGCAAAAACTCTCATTATGCATTTGCCCGCGGTGCTGCGTAGCTAAATCTTTATCACTGCTAGAGAATATGCATGTAGCTGCAGCGTGCACGCGTGAGGAAAGAGGATACCCTGCCTGCAGCCGCTGCACGAAAGAGAGGGGACTCAGCCGTGCTTTCATCATTATAATCACCATCCTAAGTGCTCGCTCTTAACATTTTGTTTTTCGCTGTTCGGGCGAGAAGTGACAAGAGTGTAGACCCCTCCTCTGCAGGGCGGAGCGTGCATTTTCATTTCGGTATTTTGTTTTTTTTTTTCCTTCCCTCTTTGCATTTTTTTCCCCTTCCTACCCCTGTACCCTGCTCTGACACGTCTGCACTGAGTGAGTGGCATTGGCACACTGTCAATCGCTCACTAGCGCTGCCATCAAACAACATAAAACACACAGGCAGAGGCTGGAGCTCATAAATTTCAGCAGGGCAAGATATTTTTTGCGCATCGCCTTTTATACAACGTACTATCCTAATTAATATCGTCTCGCTGTTGCTTTTTTTTTTTCTCTTTCGCAACAACAACAAAAAAAAAATCTCAACTTTTTTTCTATATTTCATATTTTTTTATAGGAACATTTGGACACCTTGTGCTGCCGGTTGTGTATTTTTTTTTTAAATACAGGGAACATTTCTGCATATTTACCTGAGATTTAGCCTGCAATTTGTAAGATTATTATTATTTGTTTTACACGTTTCCACGTTGGATAATTTTCGCAAAGGTGGATAAGGACATTTTCAAGAGGAAATGCGCCGGGGATTCTGGTGAAGAGACCACCAAGGACCATTTCTTGTCTACGCTACCGGTGTTAAATCGCAGAGAGAGAGAGCGAAAAAAAGACAGATCGGTGCGAGGATTTGGAGCGGGGATATGATGGAGCGTCAATTTTGACGAAGTTTTAAGAAGAAGAAAGATTTTTGTATTTTTTATTTTCCTTTTTCCCCCCACACAACAGTGCCGCGCGTTTTGGGCACTTTGGACCGCGCGTAAAAAGCGAGCATCAAGAGGACTACTTCACGCTAAAAATATACCTGCTGTAGTTGTTGTTATTGAAGAAACACGCTTCTTTATTTCGCTGAACAATCCCAGCGCGTTTGCATCCATCTAGTCTCTACGGCACATGCTCTAGCCGATTTCGTATATGAGTTTTTCAATTTGTGTGGCTCAGTGCACAGACTCTTTAGCGGCTACCATGGACGATCAAGCCCGGATCATGCAGTCCATCGGCGGCGTCAGTCTGGCCGGCCACTCGGTGCAGGGAGGCATGCCGCTGCCGCCTCCGCACGGACACGACGGGACGGACGGGGACGGGAGGAAGCAAGACATCGGTGACATTCTGCATCAGATAATGACCATAACCGATCAGAGTCTGGACGAGGCGCAAGCAAAGTTGGTTGATTTATATGTTTTATTAAGTTCGCCCTCCCAGCAAATCGCTGGACGCATCTTTGCTGAGATGTTGGCCCTGATTGCCCGAACTGCCAATGTGTTGTTAACAGTAGAGCGGATTGGCTGTAATAATAATGATGATAATAATAATAGTAATAATAATAATAATAAACCCCGGGCTGAAGCTTCACAAGGCTTTAACCCACGAGAAAGTTGTCACAACAGGAAGCATCAGAGTTTTATTTAAACTACCTGTTTGAACCTGAGTGAGGTGGTGTTGTTGCAAAAAAAAAAGTTGGTGCACTTCAGCCAAAACTGGTGTTAAAATGTATATCCGTGCAGATGCAAAAGCATAATTTACAATATGAACAAAATGTCAGTATGAGTAATACTGAAAATAGACATTAATGTCAGGTAACTTTTTTTTTTCTCCTAAGAGTGTGTGCTGTGAGGTGTTGACAGGTTTAACTTATTCATGTCTGACATGTTTATCAGTGACCTTATTTGAGTGTTTTATTTTTTCTTATACTGAAACAGGAAACATGGACTGAACTGTCACAGAATGAAACCAGCACTCTTCAGCGTTCTCTGTGAAATCAAAGAAAAGACAGGTAAGATTTTCATGCTAAAGAAAATGTCCAGATATCAAAATATTCATTGGGGGAGAAAAAAAAATACAATCAGTGATCTGGCAGCAGTGTGCAGGTTGCAAGGGTGGGGGGTGGGGACCTCTGCCCGAATGAATCAATCACCTTTTTAAATTTGTCACTGTGTGCCATGTGGAAACAGTAATTGTTGTCACTTTCCACTGAAGATGCTCTCGTTCCTGCAGGAGTGTCTTGTCTTTTGAATTTGAGCAGAAAGCGTGTTTCCCTACCCTGGCACAGAGCAGGACGGGGGAATCCCGCAGCATATGTTCTACACAGCTAAGATCACACAGAAATTCATGCTTTATAACATGAAAACAATCCCACACTTTCAAGCGGACTACAGTCTGTGTCTGTAATCGCAGCGCTACTGTATAGAGTCCCCTTGATTTGTAGAAAATTAAGAAAAACCTACGTATCAAATTAAATTTGCATAATTTCTTTTGGGATTTTTTTTTTCTTAATCATTCATGGTAAAATATTTTAAGCCTGGCCATATTTTATATAGCAAAAATCTAAAAGATTATTTGCATCTGCAAAGTGGTACACACACGTGACCTGTGAAATTAACGTTAGATTCAAGGAAAGAAAATTCTTTTTTTTTTTTTTTAAGAGCCTACAAACCTAATACAATTCTTTTTCTATAATGTCTTCACTGTAATGAATTGGAATGATTTAGATCAACTCCGCTGATTTAGATCGTCAATGAAGCAATCCTGTATTTTTATTTTCCCGATCAGGGTGAAAATGGCTATTTTATTTAAATGCTTAATTCTTAAAGGTAAATAAAAAAAAAAAAATCAAGTAAAATTGTCTAGTGTTTTTGGCAGTGAAATAATCATAAAAAAAGAAAAAAAGTGTAATGAGGAAAACTCTGTGTCAGATTTGTGACCTTTGTGCGCTTTATGAGGAAATTAGCTTTTAGGAGATCATAAAACTTTATGAACTTCCTCAACACAGGTGGCGTCCACAGGGACAGACTCGGGGTCTTCGGTCTAGTCAAGGCTCTGTGGCGGTGTTGCCGCTGAGTGAACACAATTGATATATAATAATAATAATTATTATTATTATTATACTAAATTACACTAGTATTAGATTTGATATAAGTGTTTTGCAGAACAAAAGCATATAGCAGAGTCTGTACAGTTTAGGTGGATTTAACAAAAATAGATAGGTAGATTTATTTCTGAAACTTTAATCTGGTTCCCCGTCGGAACTCATGATACCTCCAAGTCTGAAAGATGTAAAAATACCCTTCTTTATTAGAGTTGAACATTTATTTAAGATAAATCAACGAAAAGATATATTTGCATGTTGTTAGAGTGTGTGAGCGTCATAAGAACTGTGTGAAGGAGATGGGCTGCTATAGACAAGAGAGCAAGTTTTTGAGCGTGTATGCGTGTTTATGCATGTGTGTGCGCGGATGGTTAACCTGTGCTCTGGAGTCCTAGTCTCTCCCTCTCTGCCTCTGACAGAGCTCAGCTGGTCTGGTGGCCTTGTTGACCGCTCCGCTCCTCCTGCACGCAGCGAGCCTTTCACCAGCTCTCGTAGCATCGTTTGTGGGGGTCTCCTTAACACTTTCGTGTCTGTTCAGACGACACGCGGGACCGCTTTCTCCCGGCCATGGAACCCACTGCTGGCCGAACAACACTAAAAAAATAACAACAAAAAAACAAATCACTCTAATCGTGTTTTAGGAACTTATTGTCATGTAGAACTCAAAATGATCTTTTCTTAATAATCTGAGGAAAAAAAATAGAGCGAGACATTTTTAGCACTTGTCAGGCTGTTCTGAACTTCATGGCGCTCTTCTAACTGTTTTTGTAGCGCTACAGCATTTTCCTGCATAGCTAATGCCCCTAGAAGTATTAATTCACTTTGATATGCTAATTAGAGAGCATTATGCAAGAAATGAGATTAAGTGGCAGCATGAAGTCATTTGCCTGTCACTAAATTGAGTGTTTTTAGCAGGAGCCCACCCCAACTTCATTTTTTTTGTCTTTTTAGTTTTGCATTTAGATAAGCGATACAGTGAAACGTGGCATGCATGTGCTGCTCTTTGTCCCTTGGCTGGTGAGGGTTTTTCTTTTTGGTACAAATATCAAACCTGAATGCAAAACCCTACCAGACAATAGGTACATTCAGCCTGCATGGGATGACAATGGACGCATTGAGCGAAATCTGTGTGCGATTCAGATGAGTTTTGCAGTTATTCCCTTGAGCTGGGCTTGTATTATCCCACTGGTCTCCCCTCCTCATGCCTGGGAGAAGGGGCTCCCAGCAGCAGTGGCAGCGGCAGCAGTGGTGGGAGCGGCAAGAATAACAAAGGTGAAAGATTACCTCCATATGGTATTTCTGAACAGGAAAAGAGAGGTTCTGTAGCAAGACTCCTCTTTGATGTGAGGTTTAATCAATAGAAAGAGATTACAGAAAACTATTACAGGCTAAATCACGGCGCGCTGCAGAGGGGCTTACCCCTCTCCACGGCTCTCTCAGCTGCGAGGCGCTTCCTCCTCTTCGCGGTTGCGTATTGACTTGTTGTTTTCCTGACCTTTGACTCGTCAGGTTCAGAAAATGGGGGAGGATGGGAGGTGGTCCAGAGAGGTAACCGAGAGAGGGAGGGAGCGTGGCAGATTCAGGCTGATAAATGCTGTGATCCAGTGTTTGGAGCTGTGGATTATAGGGAGAGACTGCGTCTGTAGGTCAAGAGAATGTCGCCTGGAAGTGTCGGACTTGGGTTCTGGGGGGGAAAAAAATAAAATCAACGAGGTAATTTTGGTGTTCTTACCAGTTTGTCTGCGTTATATAGTTGTTTGAGCTCTGAAACAATGTGTCGGTCAAAAACGCATTCAAGATGAGCCCGTATAAAGAACTTACCTGGTGTACGTATGGAGTTAGAAGTGAACATGTTAGCATAAAAAAAAAAAGCTTTATCTTTATAATCGTTGCTACCTGCCCTCTTTGTTGCCTAAACCGAGTGTGGTCTGTCGTGCCTTTAATTTAAAAGTCAGTAACGCAAAAGGGGGATTATCCGATTCTCCTACTCTTTTTAAAAACAAGTTTACCCCTGACAGTATACCACAACCAGACCCACCGTATTGTTCTGAAAAAGGAACTTTCTCGTTCCTGAAAAGTAGAAATGTAAAATTAATGTTTTTTTCCCCCCCCAAAAAATTTACGCAATAAAAAAAAAAAAAATGAATTCATTGTATTTTGGTCCCCTTTCATCATGCAAAAAAAAAAAGCACTCGGAAATGCATGACAGGGAACAGAAAGCTATTCAGCAGCTGAGACAATTGACTTTGGCTGCTTTTTTGTCTCACGGAGCCCCAGCGATGCGGCTGTACTGACTAGATAGCGGTTGTGCCGAATGGGTCGTGCACAGCTGGGTTCCTGGCTGGCTCAATGGCAGGGCCACAGTTTCCTCCTCTAAAGCACAAGGGGGACCGGGGAAGATGTGGCTATTATCTAAGTAGCTCCCAAATACCCTCCATTTCCCCATCAGCCAGGATGAAAAGAAGGAGAGCAAGACAAAGAGGACAGGGAGAGAGAGAGAGAGAGGGGAAAAAAAACAAGAGCATACATTTCAGTTTCATTTGGAAGGGTAAATGCTTTTGTGCTGTGGGGAGAGATGTTCCTGCAGCGGTGCTGCCTTGTGTATCTGTGCGCACGGCCTCGCAAATCTGTTTTTTATGTACAATGATCCGGTGCTGTCCCTCCATCTGCACACTCGAGCACACGTCCCCCCCCACCCATCCACCCACCCATTCATACCCTTCTCATCCCCCCCCCCTCCTCAATCGCTCCAAGCGTTTTCTGCAGGGCTCCTGTGCGATCAACAGCTCATAATTGTTTTTTGCACATACGTTATGCAAATGAGCCTTTATGGCAACTGGCATAACAATTAGCATCCTCCAACAATATTTTACTAGGTTAATTGCGAAATTTCTAAATTGTACATCTGAGTTGTTAATTAGGCATGACAGAGGTGGTGAAATAGTTATCTTCAGGCGGTGGCAGCCAGCAGAGGCTGCTTTGGATGCAAAAAGGAAGGATTGATTGAAATTAGTTTACAGCAGTGGGAGTGTGCCTATTGGCGAGTCGGTGGCCCCTCTTGCCTGTTAATGTTAAAAAAAACAAACCTTAAGTGGACAGGGAGAAGGTGGAGCAAATTTAGGACTCCATTAGAAAAGCGTTTGCTGGTTTGCGGCAATTAAAATATTTTTTTTTATAAAGTAAAACAGACATGAGATACAGCTTGTCATATTGAGGCAAGTTTGCAAAGATTCTACTTTCATACATCGCTGGAGTGTGACTGTTGTCAGAGCTGTGAAAAAGTCTTTGACTTGCCATACATGGTGAAGCTGAGTTTTCCCACAAGTTCCCCTTATAGTTGTCACAGATTTTATAGAGGAAATTTAGCCTTTGAAAAAAAAAAAATCATAAAATATTGCAATTTGTGCAATGTCCTTATTTGCTTGTTGGCAGAAGGACAGAAAAAAAGAGGTGTCAACATGTGCTACTGAAGCAGTCGTTTGCAAAAATAAACTAAGAGCCTATGAACTTCTCAGTATGCAAATGATTATTTTTTATTCCTGTTACAATTAATTTGAACAGAATTCTGCGATTATGTTTGGAAGAGAAAAAGTAACTATTTGGATACTCTTGCGCTAATGTGTCTCATATTGTTCGTGTCTGTGTCACTCACTTGCAGAGTCTATGTGATGCCATGGAGTTGGTTATAAGTGCAAACAGGGTTAGAGTAGAAAGCCTGGTGCAAACCAAGTCCTTCCTCTGTAATGACTGCTATTTGTAGGTCTCTATTTCATTAGTTCTAGTGTTTCAGGGAAGAGCTTTTCCCTCCTGGGACAATGGGAGTCCATGATGTTCATTTACGCTGTACACATTACATGTGGGCAACTCAAAGACTTATCAGTGGTAAGTGCAGCAACACTGAAAATAAACCTGCATTTGCTAATAATTTTGGTTTTGTATGCATAATGTTGATTATATTTATCATTTACGGCAGATTTTTGTAAATGTTTTTGTGTACGTTTTTTTTTTCTACACTGATAAAACTAGCTGTTACAGCTAAACCAATTAAATGAGTGTAATAATTTCAATAACGTTTATCTGGGTAGATTTATATAATATTTTGGTCTACAATATGCTGTATAATATTTTTGTAGACATTATGAAGGTTTAAGAGCTAAAATGCACTTAAATACATTAGTTTATTTCCATACCAATTTTTTTTAAATGACCATAATCAACTGAATTAGTTAAATTTGAACAAATAAATTAGTTAATTTGCTTATCTGACTTGGCACTGGTTTGTGATAAATCCAATGCAAATTGTAATTAGTTCAAAATAGTAATAATGATAGTAATACATGTTTTACATATATTTTAACAAATGCCTTTTAAACCTTTGACCCCTGGAAATGACAGCCTTAGGAAAAAAAAGGTCAGCTTGCCAACAAGTTAACTTTGACAGTATAGCTGTCACTAAACTACTTAAAGCTGATTCTAAATTGAAATTCTTAGACCAATATAGAAACTATTTCAATCACAAGAGTTATAGAAGTTCTTGACTGTAACTAAGTTGATATACTCATTCTGAATACAACCCATAGACACATATATCAGCCCTACCGCTCCCTGTGGAACTCACACTCACCGAGGTTGACTGAGCCAACATATTCGGCTGAATTCTACTCAAACTCCTTAATGCTAGCCATAAGCCTTCTACTTAAAAATGGATTTAGCATTTATTTCTGAAAATTTTGTCAGAATTTGGGCATTTGTGAACATTACATTTGCAGATTCATATTCTTTAATACAATGTGTATAAGTTTAATCTCTACGATTTAAATACTTACTAAAATTTATTTTTATTGTGTATGTTCATATCGTTATGCCTTTGCTTATATTAATGGTTTAGCAAAAAACAGCTTTGACTCTTTGCTATTTAGTCGAGAAAATTAATTTTTTAATTTGTGTCTGAGAATATCTGTACCCCGCTAAAGCAAACTCTTAGAATTTGACCAAAAATGCATATTTAGCATAAAGGTTCTTGCTAGGACATTTACATAAACTGGTTAAGAAGCAGAGCTTGCTAACAAGTTCGGCGTTTAGCTTTAGCTCTGTTGTTAAACTAGTGAAGAGAAAAAGGGTTACTGAAAAAGTTAGATTTTCAGTAAGTTCCAACAAGGGGGAATAAAAACACTTTCCCTGACAACCTCAGCTATGATGTGTCGTTAATTATCATCAATTTCCTCGGGGTTAAGAAGCTTAGCTGGCTAGCAAGTTTGACTTTAGCATTAGCGCTGTCACTAAGCTAGTTCCAGCTTCATAAAAACATAAATACTTGCGACAATACATGCATATTTTCAATACAAGCGTAAATAAATTTTTTACTTTTACCAAGTTCTTATATGTACATTCATAATACAACCCATATAAACATATCTGCCTTACTGGACACTGTGCCTATCCGATTAGAATAACAAGTGACTGAACCAACATCTTCAATTAAATGCAAATCAGAATGTTTTTGCTTTTTAAATAAAATAAAGAAGGTATTGTTATTAAACATTTCATTCAGAACTCTTTTGCCTGATTAAAATGTAAACAAATTTAATAGCTGATATTTGACAACCTCCAAGACTCATTTTTATAGTGTATGTGAAGATGTTATTTCAATTAGGCAGTTCTGCAGCTATAGATACATTTTGGTAAATATGTCTTGAATCTCACTTTAAACTCTTTGTCACTTTTGTAGTTTGAAGCCTATTGCCTGAAATTGCTCTTTTCTTTTTCATGTTATTATTTTCCTGGAGAGCTGTCTTTTCTTCTTCTACAAGCTTTAAATTTGCGCTCCTCTTGCCATTGTTCCAGATGCCATTGTTCTGCTTTTCATACATTACAATGATATATCAGCAGCAGAAATGGGGAAAAGACTGCAATGCAATGAAATTTTAATCAGCGTCTTCTGCTGCTTTAATAAGGCAAATAATTCTTATTGGCTGCCGTGTTAAGATTTCTAATATTTAATTCATAGCAAACCTTGCATTATTCTGTTGTAGCCTTAAGAAAAGCTCTTCTCTGCTTCTTTCTAAAATGCAACACAGGAGGAAAAAGGGGATCTGAAAGCTAGTGCACTGCCAGCAAAGATATCATCTTGATGTTTGCAAATTTAAATATATTTATAGAATTTAATGCCAGCCGTGTAATAGTATTATTACTGCACATGAGGTGAAAACAGGTCTGCTACTGCTGGTGTTAAATGGACAAACTCCTGAACGCCTCTATAATTTTGTTTGGGAGTTTTACCAAAATAAAGCTATTTGCCGCTCAGACCATCAATTTTGTTTTCTTAAGTCCCTTGAAGTTCATTTTTGTTTCTGAAGTAATGGAAAGATGGCGAGGCGCCAGCAGTTAGGTGCTGGCTCATGTTACAGGGAAACGACTGGTCCCTGTTTTTTTTCGTCTCTCCGCGAAACGGCTTAATTGGTGTCAGAGCCCCAGGGATAAAGGCCTCTCGCTCTGAAACGCCGCCACACAGGCCCCTGTCTTCCCTCAGACCAGGAGGAACGGCCCGACGTCTGCTGGTGAATGAGGACTGAGCCGTGGCATAACAATACCAAATGATGTTTGGGATGACAGAAATTAATATGCACTTGCTCCCAGAAAGCCATGATTAATGATGGCGAGTGGGGGAATGCTGTCCCTCCTTTTGCTCCTCTTTGATGGGGGACTGAAAAGCTTAAAAAAAAAAGCCTGTTTTCTCCTCTCTTTAGGAAGTGGAGGTCATCCAGGGTACATTGCTGCTGCTCTTCTTTTGTTTTTTTGTCTTTTTCCACCAGAAGACTATAAAAAAAGAGGTGATAGATTGTAATGAATTTCAGAATAATTAACTACCATCGTGGGCAATGAGTTTGTCCTGCTGCATCAAAACGTTGAAGGACATATATCCTTAGCAAAGAAGTTGAATTGAACTGATATGAATAAGTGCAAATATAACCTCATAATGCTCATGGATATGGTTCGCGTTAACAAAAAAAAAAAAAAAAAGGAGTTTCTACCTGTGAATATACATTCAATAGCACTGCCTTCTTTTTTGTTTGAAATTTTATACATACCCATTGATCTGGAGCCAAATGTGTGGACAAAATGGTGGTATGCTGTTGCCATGATAATGATCTGTATCTGTTGTGTCCTAGGAGGAGACGCATGAATATTTAATTGTGTCTGCTAGAGAGATCCCCAGACCCTTCTGTTCATTTCTTACTTTCTCTAATGCGCTTCCACCCTCCCAGGTACTTCCTCTCTAAGTAATGGAGAATTAAAGCACGCATTAAAACGACATAAATTGCGATGTAAGGGATTTCTGAGGACATTTGTCTCGACGCGATGTGCTCGAAAAATTCAAATGGCAAGTTTTGACAACGGACATTCTGCTGACGCCGTGCATTCGCCTCACATCGGCTCCTTCAAATAAGCATTTCCTCTGTCAGGGTGATTGATATGTATTCAGCGTGCACTTTTTACGTGGCGGTTTGCTCTGGAAGATGATGTGGGTGCAAGGATATGAGTTTTAAACAGTGAATGAGCTCCCCTCATATTGATCTATTTGTGTTGCCGGAGTGGCAGGTGCTATGCGAACACTGTGTCAGCTTTGATTGTTTGTGTCAGTGATCCGAGCCGACACTCAGCTCTCTTACTGTTCGTCGCCATGCTGGCTTCCTGTTGATGAATGGCAGCATGCTGCTCACATCCCAAACAGAAATAAAATAATCTCAGTGTCAAAATCAACACCGGATTTTAGAGATTAGTCATCACTTGTGCTGAGTTAGATTTTTTTTTTTTTTTACCTTCTTTTTATTATAATCATCAGAGATACACCAATCAGGCGTTTCCTGGCCAGTACTGAGTTATAATTTGTTAATAAGGCTGACCTGCCTCTTATGATGTTGGCCAATTCAGATTCCCCCCCCCCCCCCCCAAGGACTGCAACACATAGAAGATAAAAAGAAATTGCTGTAAATTTACCAGTGAGAAAAAGAAAGAATTACAACACAATTCTCTTTAGTGCATTTAAATGTATGTCTTTAACTTTATTCTGATTGTTCAACAGAAAAAAAAAATTAATAAATTTGGACAATATTCATTGGTCCAGCTCTAGTAACTTGGCAGCCACTGAAGTCTTCATGAGGATTAAAGCATGGCTTAGTTAGTTAAGGTATGTCAATGTTTGTAAATGTTATGGTTTTATATCACTACCTTTTTCCAGTTTAAAGTTTTTAATGGAAAAAGCCATAGAACGTCCGCCTGTTGCTGCACACTGCCACTCAGTTGGCACAAAGTAGGCAACTACACTTTTACTTAAAAGACAGCCAAATTTTCCTTTTTGGAAATATTTTATACAAAAAAAAAAAAATGCAGAAAATTATGGTGTTGTGCCACCCATCACTCTTATTAAGCCAACATTGTTTTAAAACTTTTAACTGGCAAGCTATTTGAGTAATTTTATGAAACCGCCAGATATGGGTGCCACGCTTCCAGAGCAGATGTCCAAAGTACTTAGTCAGTGAATATTAGATTGTACTCTTTTTACTCTAAAGGGCAACACACTAAAAAGTTTGATTTTGTGCAAAGTAAGAACTTAATTTTTTAAAGCAGCACTGGGAATAGTTTTTCCTTTTCCCTTCGCTAAAGGCATTTAAATTATATAAATGTTTGTCATATGAAATCCCTGATACTGTGACAGAAAGTCTATCATGCAGGGAGAATTTCATGCTGGCCCATGCCTAATACTTTTGTGTTGTTGGTTTCTTAATGCAATCACATGAAAGCTTTTAGTGGGAATGGGAGCTCATTATTGAGGGACAGGAGGTGTGGTTCCTCTCCTTCTGCAGACATTCACGTTTACGTCCAAACCTGTAGGAGTGCGTTTGCTGGCAGGCACGCTCGGGTACGGCGTTGAAGGTGAGCCCCGGTAAATATGCAGAGCACGCTGGGGCTCCGCACGGGTGCTGAAGGAGAGCATGGAGTGGCAGAGTTAATTTATTTAATGACTGAGCGTCTTATATCTTCCCCAGCCCTGATTAGAATCCATGCTTGATGAAGGAAGCGATAGAGGAGGGGGTGCACTGCCCCCTGGGCCTGATGCACGTACATTCATGATTTTTTTTTTTTCTTCCAGCGACCGCTTTCCCAATGCAGTATCTACCAGCTTTTGTAATAACCTAGAAAAATGGCGAGAAAAAAAAAAGTGCACCAAAGAGTCAGAATGTCCGATCATGAGCTCGTTTTACTGCCCTTTGACTGGAAACGCAGCTCCGAGCTGATTAAATACGTACATTTGTGTGTACTTCTGTATGTGTGTGTGTGTGTGTGTGTGTGCTACTTGATAAAGACGAAGCACCGTGGAGCTGTATGAACGTGGGAAAGCCAAACAGAGTGTGTCACTTTGGCAGCACAGGCTGTCAGCATTGAGGAGCTGCAGTTGTAAAAACCATGACCTTCCTCTTTGCCAGCATGTCTCTCGCTGAGCCAAAGCGCTGCCCCGTAGATCTGGGCTGGCTGTGGGAGGGAATACAAACAGAGAGGAAAGGACAGAAAGTGGAACAAAATAAAAATACTAAGAGCCATAGTTGTAAAGATGGGAGGGGAGGAGGATGGCTGGTTGAAGTAATGAAATACTTCTTGGAGCTATTATGACTGTGAAGGTGGGGGAAGAGGGGTGGGGTGGGGGGGGGGGGGGGGGGGGGGGGGGGGGATGGGGTGCAGGAGGACTAAGAAAGAGAGGAAAAATACTCCACGGCTTCTAACATTTCCATGAGCCATCATCAGTAATGCCGCAGCAGCTCCACAAACCAGAAATTATTTCTTCAGGCGTCGCTGTCAAGTGTTATTCAAATAACACCAGGCTCACATTTGAATAACAGCCGACATTTTGAATTAATTAATCAGACAAGATAGTCTGGGCCTTTTCTCATTAGTCTACAGGTCAGGCTAGGGAAGATATATGTGCTGGTGATGATATACTTGTCTTTAATAGTGATTTATGAAGATTTGGGATTGTACCCGATTTGTCAAAGGGCTCGGTGGTAGAAAAACAGACGAGTGTATATTTCATTACTTTATCTTTGATACGTTCAGCGATGCTAAAAGATACAGTCTTGCTGTTTAGATGCACGCAGAGCTCTTTTACATTCACCCTTCCTGACTGAAGACACACACACACACACACACACACACGCACACACTGACACACATTTAATCTTCTCTCATACTGTAGACCTCTCCCATTTTACTTTTCCTGTGCAATTAAGCGAGGGCTGTAAATTATAACTGCACCATACTTTAATTATCGCGGTGTAAAAATAGAGTTCCTGTCTTTGAGAGGATTTCATTAACTTCCTCAATATTCCATGGCAGCTCAGAGAATCAGGAGTTCGCAGAAAGGTTTGCGCTTGTCGTGCTTCCAAAACAATGTTTTTTCTTCCTTTTTTTTTTGTAAAATATAGGACTACAAAATCAAGTGATAACCTAATCATCTGATGTCTGGTGATCAGAATTAGCAAACTTTCCTTTGATCGGCTCAATTGAGTCAAACATCATTTTTTAAATTTCTAATTTTTAAACAATTTAAAACTATGGACTATTTAATTTAAAACTATTCCATATTCAGTCTATAAATGCATCAACCAATAGTGTCTACTTTGATGTTCCTTTTCCAAGATTACTGTAAACCAAATAAAGCCACGCTCAGTATAAGCCAGAGAAAATGTGTTGGTCCGTTTCTAAATTTTATGGCTCAAAAAATTTAGCTGAATTCAAAACTACTACCTTAATCAAATTAGCTGCAACACATTTTTTTCTTTCAAGTTTTATGGTCCTTCAACAAAACAACTTTGGAACAGGTCAAAATCCTGGTTGATGCATCCCTGCATATGCAATAAATATTTCTGTGGCTGCATGTATGGATCACCTTCTCTGCCATTTTATCTTGGGTTCATGTACTGCAGTGTGTGTGGTCACATAGGTGTAAATGATATTTTTAAAGGATATCCAGTGTTAATGATGCAGTGTCACCTGCCTTTCAAGGTGTTAGATATAAATAACTAGTTAGTCTACAACTACGTATTTTTTTTCATACTCAGGTTTTAATTATGGAGTAAAAATAGAGTACACTATGCATCTGGGATTTTACTCTAGACTCTGTGTGTGTGTGTGTAGCACATGTGTCTGTGTATGTGTGTGTGTAGCACATGTGTCTGTGTATGTGTGTGTGTAGCACATGCGGGCGTGTGTGTGTGTGTTAGCGAGTGTCAGGAAGCTCTGAGCTGTTGCCATTCCGTCGAGCAGCCCACACAAAATGCACCAACACCAGTGTGACAAAACATTCAAATAAATTGCTGTCAGGCTGCCGAAACACCAAGTGCAGCGATTTTTATCTGACATGTGGAAGACCCAGACATGCAGTCCTGACAAGTAACGCCGGAGCACCTGTGAGAGATGAGCGATAAAAATCAGAATGCGCCTGATCCTCAGCATAACAATACCTATCATTACTTGATATTATTTCTCGTCTTTAAGAGACAACTCAAAATGGGGAGATAGGAGGGACGCGCTGGCTGGGATAATAAGTGATCTTTGGATGTGCATAAAAGTGAAAATGGGTATAATTTTAATGCATACTTGTTTACATGATAGCCTTTGGAGAGCTGCGTGTTTGTGTCTTATACAACTGAAATATTGCAATTTATTGCAAATACAAGCACATATACTTGTATTTTTTGGAAGCATTTCTACTATTTGGATTTTTAAATGTAGCCTACTATCTGCATAATTTATGGCTTAAATACATTTTAGTTCAAAAACACACTGATGGGCTTTACGTCACTGCTACTAGCAGCTTTCAGGCACAGAAACATACCAAGAAGCGCTCATTCCCTCATTGGTTTTCATTGAGTCCACAAAATTGACTCTGTAATTCTAAAATCCAATTGAGAAATACTAAAAGAAAAAAAGAAGGAAAAAAAGAAAACTCAGAGACAAAGAATGCACTATGGAATGTGCCATCCATTCTCTGCTGTATTGTTATTTTCTCCCTTATAGGTTACTAATGAGGAATCGGCCCTCATTATGATTTTAAGGATGAGAGAGGAAAGCTTTTAATTAATGATATGTAAATGGTTCTGAATTGATTATGTTAGAATATCAAGAGAGATGAGTAGAAGCTGTGGTGTAATATATTTTAATTAAGAATTAATTAAAAATGATGGCAATTTTATAGAGGCTCGTGGAAAATAGAAGAATTTATTCTCTGTCACAAGTAAATCAGCCCTTGATTAAATAAACAGACACATTATATTCATGGAAGCAATATCTATGTATGTATCCTAGGATATATATATATATATATATATATATATATATATATATATATATATATATATATATATATATAGATATAGATATATATATATATATATATTCATTATGATTTATCCCATTCTTAATTCATGAGTTCCTCCTGGCTTGTGTTAGGTGGATCAATACAGCTGTGTTTCCTTTATACATTCAGTGTGTACAATTAGATTTGCAACAAGGAGCGCCGTTATGAGCGAGTCGTGAATCCGAGTTTTTATCTATTGTGGCAACTGTAGGTGCATCCCCTAAAAATATCAGCCTGTATATGAGGTATAAAAGAGAGAGAAAAAAAACAACAATTGTGTTAAAAAAGATGAGAAGTGGGCCCCGGTTAACCTTTTTAATTGTGATTTGCTTTCTTTCATTCATTCTTCGGGGCACAGGGAAGCAGGAGACATTAGGGTTCGTTAATAGTGTGTGCCGCTATTAAAGGAAGAGAGGTCTTTGTTTTTCTACTAACAGTGGCATACATGCTCTGTGCTAAACTCTGCGATCAATGGCAGAGAGGCTGCTATCACAGCACTCGGAGCAGGCGTTGCTCAGGGGGGAGGGAAGCGGGGCTCCCTGGTGGTTCATTTTGATTGGAGCGCAGAGTTTTGTGTTGAAAGGCGAGGGAGAGACAGGCTGTTGGAAGCAAATCCCCCTGGATCAGTTAGAGCTTTGCAACAAAAACACCTTGATATTCCTGGGAACATTTGCTTAGGAAAAAAAAAAATGATGAATTTAAATAAACAGGCAATGAGAGAAGGAAATGATCTAAAGCAATTTTGAAGGTTTGGGTGTTCAGAAAGCTTTTGTATCCCGAGCTTCGAATTAATTTAGAACCTGTTTTCAAATCGCCATAGATAGCTGCAATAGAAAACCACGGATCGTTGTTACTGGGGCTTGGAATACGCTTTTTAACAACCAAATAATGTGCGTGAATGACTGGTTTGGGAAGAATCAAGGTGTGAGTGGAAAACATTTATAACTTAATACGTTAAGGGTGGGTTTAAGGGAGGATGTGCTGCTGAGACAGAGGGAGTATTAAATGGGTAATTAGTTCCCCCATACCACGTCACATATAAGAGCTTAGAGGCATCGTGAACGGTCACATGTGCATGGATCAAATACCTGGGAGAGCATATGGAGGATGCAATGAAAAAAAAACAAACGTACAATGCCAGGATGTGAGCATGCATGCATATACAGTGTACACACCAATGGCTAGAGGAGCGTCTTCTTTTTGACACGTTCAACTAGTTGCAATACATCACTGTCAGGATCACTTTCTCCACCTATCCGCATTTGTGCATTAGTTATCCACGGAGGCCTTCATCAAAAAGTTGAGCAGTCTTGACATCAGCTCCCTAGTGGGAGCAGCAAAGGTGAAGTTTTGTTCGGGGTGCAGTGGTGGTTGTCATCACAGGATGTACTCCCTGCACCCAACAGCGCTAGAATGACAACTGAAGAGCGAGAAATGATGCTTTAATGTACAAATTTTGTGCCAACGTTAATTTAGCCATCAACACGTGAGGGTAAATTATGAGAGGCGAAAGCCGACATGTTGGGTTTGCAGCTGCTCTTTATCAAAGTTTGCTCAAAAATGCTGCACCGAGTATTATGTGCTTATGAAAGGAAGAAAAAGCCACAGTAGTGATTTATCTTAAAGCCTTTAGTTGAGATGCACCAAGACATCATCAGCTGTTGACCCCAACCAGCTGAATTTCAGCTTGATTGGCCCTGATTGGCTGGTCGGAAACATAACAATCTTTTTTTTTCGTGGGGAATAATTTACTTTTAAGCCTTACACAGTCAAGAAAAACTCTCTTAGATGTGGATGCTACTTACTGAGTGAAGAGGAGTCAAAATTACCTGTTTTCTGGATCAGTGCAGTGTTTAGGAATAAAGTCAGAGGAAACACAGAGATTCAGATTCATTCAGGCTGAGAGAGAGCGAGAGAGAGCAAGACTTTCAGCTGGTACCACCAAAACTGAACAGAGCGCACCACAGATACTCTGTTTTATTCCTATTTTCTACCTCTGTCTATCAGGGAATATAGTAGATTTTGAAACGTTATCACTTTTTGTAAGGTGGAAACTACACTTTTTGATGCTTTAAGACTGCTTTAAGATGCTAAACCTTATTATCAATTTGTCTATGTTTTAAAATGTCAGTAAAACCTGTTTGGCAGCCTTCTCACGCACAGTGTGATGGCATTTTAGCTAAATATTTCATGACGGCTTTCGCAGAAGGGTAGAAAAAATATTTTGCACACTGTTCTTATGTCTTCTTATATTACAGTATTTAAGGAGAAATTGTAATTGGACAAAATCGATAGGGGCAGGTCCAAATGTTATAAAAACCTGCAACTTGGGCACGTGTCACTAAATCTTTGATCAGTGCCTTTCGAGCCTTGATTGGGTTTGTGTGATCTAACAGAGAGTTTGCCTGGCGAGGAGGAAGTAAGGTCAGGGCTCACCCCGTGTGAGCTCACTGTGGAGACAAGGAGAGCTTTCCAGTGACACTTCTAGTGGTGAGCACCAGCAGCTCTGGCCACGACAGAGAGGAGATTGGGAGTAGTGAGTGGCTTGGAAGGTGCTGGTGGGGGTTGGGGGGGGGGGGGGGGGGGTTGCTTTAGCATCTGAACTGGTTGATGGGAGCCAGAACATGAAACAATGCCGGGGGAACGTCTGGTGGGTTCGCTGCACAGAATTACAAGCAAGGGAGCAGGCCTGCTGAGGCAATTACAGCTTAATGGGGTCATTTGGAAGGCAATTGCCAGGGGTTAATGTAGTATGGAGAGATGAGGTGAGATTGAAGTGAAATTTTTGGCTAGAAAATGTGTTCAAATGAAAAGGGAGCAGGCAGACAAGTTGAGCACTGATAGGGTGGGAGGTTGACAGGGGGGAGCTGGACTGCAGCTTTTTGTTGCCTCACTGGGAGGTGAGAGGTCTGACCGCACACTCAGTTGTACACCAGTGCAGGCAAATGCACATGTCCACACAGGTGCACTCTCTCTCCTCCTGCATCCACTTTCTGTCCAAACTATGAACACATCTCTGGAGGCATTCATTCATTTTTGGGTACAGTATCAATCCCAGCACTGAAAATGGTACAAGTTGGCATGAGAGATTAGAAACCAATGGTGATTTCTAGGGATGCAAAGAGAGACGTGTCAGATGAGCTACAAGAGGCACCTTAGAGAACAGGGATAAGAAGGATCATTACGGCTGTTATGTTAGCCAGTTCATTACCTTAATTACCCAACATAATCTGGTGTTGGAAGGGTGTGCTGAAGCCTTGGGAAGGAGTCGTTGCCAGGACCTTTTTGCCCAGGTCTCATCTCCCTGATCCCCCTGATCTGCAGCAAGCAGCCTGATCGTGCTAACGCTAAACTTTGATCAAAGCCAAACTTATTTAAGGTCAGTCATGTGAAATCTCCCGGGAGCCACCGTGTGCGGCCAAGTGGGCTGCGATGTAGGAAGTGCTACAGCACTGTGCCTTTCTGCTGCTGCTGCTGCTGCTGCTGCAGCAGCCTCTGACCGTGCTGGATCATTGGACAGCAATAGCATTATCATCAGCCCTTTCAAGTCCTCAGCATTTTTACACGATTATGCTCTACACTGGAACTTAACATCATCCACGGCTGGAGATTCCCGGAGACTGCACTCTCCCCCACACTCTCTCTCTGTCTGTCATTCTGGCCCGCTCACTTTCTGTCATCTCTGTGAAGTCTTTGCCCAACCCCATCCCTCTGCCCCCCCCCCCCACCCCCCCCTCCTACACAGGGTTTTGGCTGTGAGCCGGGCACTTCACTGAGGCAGATTTTCCCAGGCTCCCCAAAGGCTATTTTACCAGGACTCCCATTAGGTCTTTACCCATTACCACTGTTCCAAATCATTTACAGAAGAATCTATTTATTTTATGTAGTAATGGATTCATTTGACACTGTTCTCTGTAATGAAAGTCTTGCTCTTAAGATGCACCATACTCCAGTGGATTTATTTACTGGTGTTTCTATGCCTGATTTATTTCAATCTGTTAAAAATCTGTTGCCTTACAAAAGGTTTTTCTCATTTTGTCACATCGCAAACTTTAACGTTTTTTTTTTTATTGGGGTTTTATGCGAGGAACAGAAGTAGTGCATAACTGGATTGAGGCCAAATCAAACACAGTTCTGAAATTTCTTTGCAAATTCAAATCCGCAAAGACGCATGTATTTGCTTTCAGCCCTCTTTACTTTTATGCCCTTAAAAAAATGTCATGCAGTTAATCCCCTTCAGAAAACAGGGGAAAGTAAAGTCTGCCTTCCCTGTTATTTGTCCTCGGTATAAGTTCAGCTGTTCTTCGAGGTTCTCAGAGGTTTGCTAGAGAACATTAGCGAACAAAGAGTGTCAGGAAGATCGAGGAACAGAGCTGTCTGGTCAGAGAGAAATGTTGTGAAGCTGTTTAAAGCAAGGGTAGGTTTTAAAACAGTATCTCAAGTTTACCCGATCAACTGATGATAGAAAGATGATGACAACTGAAAAGCTACCAAGACATGGCCTAACAGCTAGACTGATAGACCAGGCTAGGTGATCATTAATCATGGAAGCAGCTGAAAGGCCCATGATAACTCTGGAGGACCTGCTCCAATGCTGAGGTGGAAGCATTTATTGACAGAACAACTATTAGTTGGCAGCATCATCCTGTTTCTTCAGCTGGAACAGGAAAACTGATCAGAGGGAAGGTAGATGGAGCTAAAGTGGAGGAAAGACCTGGGATTAAAGCCTGTTGGAGGTTTGTTAAATACTGTTAATCTTCCAGCAGGACAGTGACCCTATTCGTGCATTGCAAAATGCAATGGATCCAAACATATTCATGTGTTAGAATGGCCCAGTCAAAGTCCAAACCTTAAATCCGGTTGAGAATATGTTTGCGACACTCTCCGTGTAACCAAACTGATCTTGAGCTTTTGTATAGAAAGAACAGCCAAGGTTTTCAGTATTGAGTTGTGCAAGGCATTTCACTGTAGATACTATGAAAAGTGGTTCTACAAAGTATTAACAGGGGCACTGAATGCAGGACTTGCATTAAAAAAAACACACAAAAACCAAACAAACAAACTGAACGCAAAATAAAAACCCCGATAAAATACATAAATGTGTGGTTATACGGGAACCAAGACGTTTGCAAGGTATCATATGTGCCTGAAATCATCCTCACCCAAGTACACTAAAGCGCGGCGTAGAGGTGGTTGGGCTTTGTGTCAGCGCTCCCGGAAAACAAGTATGATGCAACTGCGTTGTCATTTTGGAGTGACAAATAGACAGTGGCAGACCATCAGAAAAGGGGAGAGAGTGGAATAGTGTCACTGACATCCTGCTATGACCTTTGGGCCTTTGGGCCTCCACAGTGCAAGGCACATAAAATGTTTACCCCAGGTCAGCAACGGCTTAAACCAGCTGGATGTGATGCGTTTGTCTGTAATAAGAATTTAAAAAAGTGGGGTGCAGAATCTGTGTCTTCTCTTCGAAATCACACGTGCTTGCTCATGTGAAAAAGTACTTAATTCATGAATGGTCCATGAAGCTTAAAGCCAATGCAGAAGAGAACCCTTAGTGCCTAAAGCTAGTGCACTTCTCCTTCCCATACCCCCTGTCACAAAAGCATCCCATCAAAGCCTGCCTCCTTCCTGTTGTAAGGTAGGGGGGGAAAAAAATCAATGCCGCAATCTTTTCTTTTTGCCTCCTCCAATCCGTAATTGAAATGGAAAATCAAATGAACGGCAAGCAGATAATTGTTTTATCAATATTCCCTGCCTGCCCTACAAGGGTCAGTGCAGAATGATCATGAGTCGGGGATATGACGAGGACAAAATGTGAAATTGAACAGCTAGGAGGCAATAAATCAGCCTTGACAACTAAGAGTGACCAGCATGTTGCTGCAGCAGGCGGCTCTCCCTTCAGAATTTGTCCTAAAGCTGTCTACAATAAATGGGGAATATTCATCTCATTATTGTTGCACTTAATATTGCTATCAAATATTATTCCTAGAGTCCAGACAGGGAGTCAAGGTCACCCGTTCTATTATTGTTGTCATTGTTAGTGTGTGATATTGAGACTATAATGGAGGACAATGGCGTGTGGTCTGGAAGAAATATGAAAAAGGTGAAGAATGCGTTTAGTTATTAAAGGTATAGAAACAAATCTTTGATGTTTGTTTGATGAAATGCTGTACGTATGTTTCCCTCTAGTAATATCAAAATTCTGACGTTAAATACACTCTTATTTTCCGATATTACTCATCAATAGCTAATTGTTTCAGCTCTACAGAGAGGCGCACTGATTTCTACTTCTCCTGCATTATACATGTTTAAATAAACCCGTCGCGCAATCCATGTCTTGTTAAAACTGGAGATAAAACCTTTGCAAGAAAATCGACATCTTAAATCACACGACGTCCTTTCCCATCTGACTAGTCCAGTTGCAAGACATCGACAAAAATATGAAATTGATTTGGTTGAAGGGTGTTAAAGAGCCGACAGGAGAATGTCACAAACAATGAATGGTCACAGCTTGGAGGAAAATCAATGGCGGAGGTTGAATTCAGTCTGGAGTGCAACTTGGCAGCATTGCACTGTTGCTTAGAAAGAAAGAGCTGTCTCCTGGCTTGGGTTTTGTTAGTCCAAAAACAAAAAAAAAAGATGTTTTATTTTCTTTAATGATGGGGGGACGCGGTGAAATGGCTCATTCAAGGTATTTTGCTTCATTGTGGATGGCAATTTTGTAGCAAGCTTACAAATAATTTTTAATTTGAAGCTTTGCGATGACGTTCTTTTAAAGTGACTGGTCAAGCACGTGTGTAACGATTTGTTCAACTCATGAGGTGAGACTATACATGATCATGGGTTCATGGGATTGAGACAGGATTTAGACAATATTCTTGGCACAACTTAGATCCCCCATTTTTAGTTTTCATATTTAGAGTAAAGGGTGACCAAAATGTGCAACACATCCAGCCCATTAGCTCACGATATTCTGACAGAGCTCACAATTCAGCGGGATGTGCTGACAGAGAAATGTTTCAAATGTGCTGGAGGCTTCTTTAATGCGTCTGTAAATAGATCTTATTGACCAGCCAAGTAAAAAAGTCTTTATTATTTGACTTTGTCTACACAAAAGGGCCCTTCGAGAAACACTTTCATACTTCAACATTTGACTCCGAAAAATAAATCCAACCGGCACTCACCTTCAAATCTGGGACATGCTATAGCAGCTGACTCTTACTTTATCAGACCAGAAATATTGTGACATTTCAATTTTGCGAGATCTTGCGACGCCCCTCTTGTAGATATGTTGCAGAAGACTGAAAATGGGGGGGGGGGGGGTGTTCTTAATTTTGAAGCCTTAAGCTATCAGAAAAGAAAATCACATCTTTTGGTATCTGAATTGATCAAAGCCAATCAAGGGAAAATCGTCTCATTCTAGGAACATTCGCTTCCACTATTAATATTACAACGTGCTCCTTTGAATGCAACTTTGAATTATTGTAGCAGCATTACTCTCAGAATTATAGAGATGTGGAGTCAAACCATATGTATTTTTTTTCTTACCATGTAGATTATGAAACGGAAGACAAAAAGAAAAGAAAAAAAAAAGAAAAGACAGAATTGGCAGGCTGTCTTTCAAGTGGACACAGTGATGGAAACCCCCCCCCCCCCCCCCTCCCCTACTTTGTTGGGATTGCAGTTGTAAGCTTTGTACCATATGCTACTTTCCTCTTTAGCTGGGATTATGCCATCATTATTGCTGATAAAAGCTGTTTACTGCCTTGGCTCCAAATTGATGCTCGGGGCGCTCTGAAACTGGCATTCCCTCTCCAGAAGAGTTCATTCCATGCCAGCTGCTCAGGATTCAACCCCCCTTTTGTTTAACATTTCACAGCTTTTGTAATGTTTATTTTCTATTTAGTCCCCCCCTACCCCCTTACCCCGTTAGCATACAAGTTTTTTTCCTTAGGTTTGCATGTGTTTTCAACAGTTTGACATTTACTCTTGATTTGCTTAACGCAGATTGAAGGTGTGTGGAAAGTGGGTTGCGCACTGCTCAGGAGCTGCAGCTCTCGTTCACCACTGAAATAATAAGGTGTGCTTTTAGGTGATGGTTTGCTACCACATTTTGTAGCAATATCCTGAAGGCTCCCTTTTTACCGTGTTACCAATCAATGGCATAATCAGTCAATGCAGATTCTGCTCGACAGCTGCGTTAAGATAACAACTGGTTCTCATGACTAAACCGGCCCCAGTGACCTTGTGGGCCTCAAATTAATAATGTAAAATCAACACCAGACAACCACACTGTGGTTCCCATGCAGACAATGATGAACTACCTTTTCTCTTCCCATCAAAGTCCACTCAGACAAAGTCATGTTTCAAGACATATGCTAAAATGTCACTTTTTTTCTTTCCTTTCCTCTTTTCCCCCCCCCCCCCCCATTTTTTTTACTTGGGCTCCACGTCCCTTAAATAATGTCTCTCACTCTTCCTCTACAGCTCCCTGGTACCCAGGGAAATCATGCTGATCAATATTTCCCATTTTAGAGGAACTGCAGCAAACATTCACACAGGATTTACTGTAGCTCTCTGTTAGACTTTAATCAAGCTATAATTTAGATCTAACAAACAAAAGGTTTTCTTGGAAATAAAGGAAAAGTCTTTATTGGCTTTTTAGGGTTTTCCCCTTTTATTAGGTTTATTGTGTCTACTAGTTTCTGTTTGTTTTATTTTATATCATGATCCATCTATTTCGCATTTTTTACATTCTGTTTTTGTTCACGTGTGTGCTTGCATGCATTGATAATGTCTTCACAGGACATAAATCAGAACATGCTATCTCAGTACCTCTTTATATTGGTTAAGGGCCATTGAACAAAACAGCTTAATGCTCCTTTAACCATTTCATTCATGGCAGGAAGCAAAAAGGCAGCAAGGACTCGGGTCCTTCTCAGTTTGTTTTGCATGTAAGTGCAGTATGCCAGATTTTCTGGAAAATGCATGTAATAAGCAGTAATTAAGTGTTAATTAAAGGGCTGCAAATGAGCATTCAATGAAACTAAATGAATGAAATGTTTTGTGAATATATGTCTTGAACAGCTGACTGAAGTATTTTTGGAAACTTAGGGCAATATATTTTAGGTTCAGTATATGTTTGCTCAAATCAGTTTCAGCTTTTTCTCCTTTTGACTACCTACCAGATAATTAGTACTTGAGACAAGATTACGTAATGGATAACTAGGTTAACTATTTATCAGCTTGCAAGAAAACCAAAGTTAGCCATTTTATTTTAGTCTGAGAGTATTTAAACAGTCAGTAGCTCAAAGGTAGTCTTTGCTAAAGCAGTATGCTTTTTTAATGTTAAATTATGTGTTTATTGGTTCTGCTTTTCCAGGTTATTTTCCTTTTTCAAGCCACTAGAAAATTATTTAAAGGAGCCTAGCCACATTCCATGACTTTATGAATCTCTGCACCATGAGCTCACTCTGGTTGTATACAAAGTTTTTCTGATTAAATTATTGTGTCCTGTTGACTTATTATATTTTATTTGTGTTTTAACACTTTGTTTTGTGGTATTTATAAGTAAATGAAGCGCTTTTGTGTATATTTACCATAGGAAGATCACATGACCGAAGTACGATATGGCACATGGAAGCAAAGAATAAACAAGGAGAAGCGATGGAGCCCACAGCCATATATGCAACAATATGACGTTATGATAAATAAATATTAAGAATATTAAGGCCCGTGAAGAGCCCAGATAAATCTATGAGTGCACATAGACTCAGTGCACATAGAATATGCCGGTGCATATTCTCAATCATCTGAGTCATGGTTACTACAGGTTAAAATCGAAGGCAACCAGATTTTCACTGAAAAGCAAAGTAAGAAAGTAAGTCTGAGCCTAAGTCCAGTTGTCTTCGATTTTAATTAGCCAACTCCGTAAGCACAAAAGGGCAACTTCATTACAACAAAGCTACTTCCTTTTTTACTTCAAAATAAGAGTCTCAACCATAGCTAGAAGAGTGTTTATTTTTGAACACCCACCTTTACATTTGGGGCTCGTAATCTTACACATACTTCACCAGACAACGTCACATGCAGGCAGCAACCGGATCAGGCTTCATGGGTTTGAGCTGTCATCTCTGTTTGATCCTCCACCGAGGAACCAAACCACAGAAAATACTTTTGTTAACCTTTTTCCATGCCAGGTGGTGACAGAGTATGTGTGGTCCCATCAGAGGCGTGTGCAATTAGCCTGGACTACCAGGAAATAAGACCCTGAGCTGTTTTTGTGACAGCATGTAGGCATTTTTGTGAGCAAATATAAAGTGTTGTTTCTCCATTATTGCCTTTAACAAAGTAGCACCACGGTGTACCGTGGTAGGGGATGTTGTACTACACAGTTTGCAGATCAAAAATGGAGGTTTTTGTAAAGTTGGGGAAATCCATTTATCATTTATTCAGCTTGCCGAAATGGGAAATGGACTTGGAAGAGAAGAGAGGGTAATGTATTGGAAAATATCCCTTTCAGCACCTCAGCTTTACTTGTCATAGGTCAGGCTTAAAACGTATCTTGATACAGTTATTAACTCTAATCCAGGCATAAACACAAATCCTCAAGCACCAGCCCAATTAATAATTTGCATAATTAACATGCATTTTAAATAGAGGCTGCTCTTGTCGTTGCCAAAGCAGGGATGTGGGTAATTAGGGCTAACGGAGTGGCGCCTAGGGCCTTTACCCGTGGACGTGCTGCAGTCATTTCCAGCAAAGGGATTGACAACTGCAAGACAAGCTCCCTCGGCTTAGAGCAAAACCCCCTTTGACAGAATTAATAGTTGACAAACTGCTCCTAAAGCCCTGGCATTGTTTCTGTCAGTTGTATGGTTTGATGTCACTGTTAGACATTATAAATCAATAGTGTCAGGATTTAGTAATGTTTATAGCCAGCCATGGTTTATTATTTCATGTGACTGTCATAGACAAATAGTATTTATCATAGCTGTCTATAAATTACCGCAGACAGTCTGTTGGTTTACTAAAACTCAGGCCCTTTTTACAGGACCTGTTCCAACTTCCACTAACATATTTACAGTAATTTATTTCCGCCGCCATAGGCTTACATTAACCCTTTGCATTCTTATGCTCCCTGAGACTTATTATGGCTTGATTACTGTGTCTGCTGACACATTAACAACTACAAAACCCGCTGATGAGATCTTGGTGCGAGCTGTTTTCCACAGTCGTTTACGCTTATGTTTGAGTTCGATGTGACAAAAAATTCTGATAGACCTGAGCGTATTCCTCTTACATGTTTTATTCAGTGCTGTGAAATAGTTTTTGACCTATTAAAGATGTATTCTGTTTCTGCCTTTTTTTGTTACGCTTAAACATTTCAGATAATCAAAAAATAAGTAAAAAGAAACAAACATAACCTTAGAAAGCACGATAAGCAGCATTCAGATTACGATTTCATTTGTTAAGGGAAACATGGCTATCCAAACCAATCTGTCCCTATGTACAAAAGTAATCACCCCCTGGACCAAAACCAGTTGTCTCACTCTTTACAGCAACAACTTCCTTCCACCATTTGTGGCAACTACAAGTCAGTTTGTTACATCGCTGTGGAGGAAATTATTTCACATCATCCCAATTGGATCTAAGTATAGACTTTGACTGGGCTTCTCTATACCCTTCATTTTTTTTGTACCATTTAGAAGTGGAGTTGCTTGGGCTGCTTTGGGTCATTGTTCTGCTGCATCAAGTGAGTTTACACTTAAAGTCACAAACATAATTATGGACATATTCCTTCAGGATTTTCTTGATCCCATCAGTTTTGACAAATTACCCAGTCCTTGAAATAGCTAAGCAGCCCATAACCATTACAATACATTACAACCGCCAGGTTTGGCTGTTGGTTGGATGTTATCTCCTTAAATGTTGAGTATGTTTTATGCCAGATGCAACTAGGCGCACAGTTCCCAGTTAACACATTTGTTATCAAAAAAGAAGAAGAAATCTTTCCAAAAGTGTTGGGGATCACCTATGTGTTTTTTTTTTTGCAAATATGAGAGGAGCGCTTGTGTTGTTTTGGTCAGCAGTAGCTTTTACTTTGGGACTCTCCCATGACATTTAAATCCTGGGCAAAGATAGCAATCAATGGATCATAATTTGAGAACTGTTTCTTATATTCACTCAGGTTATCGTTATTTGATGTTAAAACAATAAGAAATATTGAAACAGGACAAAAAAGGAAAAAAAAACAAAAACAAAAGTGATCTCTAAAGGCAAAATTACATCACAGCATTGTATTTATGGTATTTCCTATTATTATGTATCTGGAGCATTATTATGAAAAAAATAAGTCTAAATGATGTTAGTTTAAACGACTTAAGCAGCCCAGTTTATAGATCACACTTTGTCAACACAAAACACTGTTATTGCAGGTTTACTTTTTCGGTTGTGTTGATTATCTTTTCTAAGGCGGTGAAAGGTTGCCGTTGAGCACTTAAAAGAGGAAAGAGAATGTAAGCTAAGCTGAAGTTGCTGTATTGATCAACTGTGGCATCGACTATAAGGTCCACTTTCAGCAGGGAGGTCATTAGTTAGTCCTGTGTGCTAATTCATCCCCGAGTTGAGGCGTATCCGTTAGAATGCTAATTCACTGCTATGATCTGACAGCCAGGGTAAAGAAAGGGCCAAGCAGGCTGCTGCAGTAAGGGAAGAAGAGAGAGCTACAGCAAGCTAGTGCAGGGGCATTGTGTTTGGCTAAAGAAGAGGAACTCGGTTCATGGGATGTGGCAGAGTATGCACAGAAAGATGGGTGCAGAACTGACCCCTGCTGTCTTTGTCCCCTGGCAGCACTGATGTAAAAGGAAGATGACATTTGGTGTCCACATTTAACTTGCATTTGCAGTCCACTTGAGAGGTCCAGTATGCATGACCTACCTTGATTAAGCCTGGAGCTGCCTTGGTATGTACCCTTTAGACTGAAACAAAAAGTGGGAGCTCACAGCCGAAAGCCGAGCCCGTATAATTGGGCCAAGTAGAGCTGCAGGAGGCAGGCAGTCTCCGCTTCGCCTTTTGTATATTCATGACCCCCCCGACTTGATTGATGGAAGGATAGCATTTGGTGACACTGTCATTTGCAAGTTGAAAAGGTAGTGCAGTGGCTGGAGCAGCACTGTAGCTGTGCTTTAAAAGGGGCAACGGGAAGGCTCATTTCTATGCTGATGATATCCAGCCCCCACCCTCATTTTCTTTGTCTCAGTTAGAAGGACATCTGCTGACAAGACTGAGCTTAGAAAGAACCAAGTTGGAAATGAAAAGAGGATAAAGGAACATGCATATGTGTGTTTGCATGTGAAAAGTACATTGTTTAAGTACGCCTTTAATCTGTGTGCAAAAGATGGAAATTTGATTTCTGCGGCACTGTATCGTACCTTTTTAGTGAAATTTAGCATTTTAAACGTGCTGGCTTGAGAATCACACTAAGTCAGTCACGTGTAAGGTTGCTGATGCTAAATTTTGGATTTGAGTTTGGTGCCAGATAATAATATAATCGCTCAACTTCAAGCATATGCATCTTGGAAATTGATCAGGGGTGACACATCACGAGCTGAGGTGATACAATATTGGATTCACAAGAAAAGATATTTGGAAAACTAAAACTTAAAGTAAATGTTTCATAATTCACAAGCTGAATGATTAAAATAAGTTCAATCAGTGTTGATTTACCAAAGAAAGTTAGTAAATCGTTAGTAAAAAATAAATAAATTAAATTGCCATTTAGTTTAACTTGGAACCCACACAGCAGATGCCAACTTTCGTGTCAATAGGTGCTAACGTCTAGCCAACAACAATACAGTGCTTACAAACTGTTGGCACCTTGTCTGTCTCAGTCTCTTTTTTTTTTCTGCGGAGTATCCAAAATGCTGCCAAATAAACCGAATAAAAGTGTCGCCCCAGCTGGCCAAATCTGTCAGCACAACAAATGAACTCAAGAACTACTTCGGTCTTTGCTTCAAAATAAGAGTCTTAAACATAGAATCAAAACTATGTCAAGCTTAAGCCCAATCTTTCATATTTGTGGCTAGCCAAAGTAAATTTATAGAATAAGGTTGGGTGCAGATAAAAAGTATTAAAACACTTGATCTTATCTTTAGTGATGAGTTCCAAGTCTCTAAGTTTAGATGGCCTCCTTGTCATTACCCTAATCTTTAGCTCCCTCCACAGTTTCTCTGTCTGATTCAATTCGATACTCTGGTTCGGTCACTCCTCGACTTAACTAGATATCTGTATATAGTTTTACATATTTACTTAAATTAAATATGACTACTTGAAAGAAGTGTAGTTTTTGATGTAATATAGATGCTGAACCACATTTCTATGTATAATTCAGACGGAAAAACAGTGTCATGTCTTGACAATTAAGCTGCCAGCTTGGCCTTGAAATAATAAATGTGACATTTGCCATGCAAAGGTAAATGAGCCTTTCAAAGCCAGAAGATGCAGATATATCTTGAGTTGTCGGGATATCATTCAATGCATGTAGCACTTCCAAGGTGTAGAGGAAAAAAATAAAGTGATTCATTTCCTAGAGACCCCTCTGCTATCCCCTCAGCACTACAACCCACACTTATCAGAGGCACAATTTATAGCTGCGGTGTGAAAGTGATTGCCTGCAACTCCCATCTTTGTATTTACACCAATTAGCACATAAACTCTAATTACTGAGATCATGGCAACCGGGAGTCCATAAATGCAAAGCGACACGGAGAGCCAAATCAGCTGACAAGGAAGCAAGGTGACAATAAATAGGGAAGTATCAATTAGGCATCAATGGCGCGATGATGCATGTGTGCGCTGGGAGGTGTCACGCCGAGGGAGGTGGGAGTGTGAAATGTGCGGGGGCAGCAGGGTGCACAGAAAGTTGCACAGGCTGTGAGGTCTTGTAACTCAGCCGCTGATGCACAGCGCAGTGACACGTTGACTGTAAAACACGTTTCCATATTAACACCGAGGCACAATCAGGCACTCCCATTGTGTCTCTGTGAAAAGTAGCATTTATCACAGCGATGCACTTCTTCTAAGGTAACAATTAACATGCGCTAATTTCAGGAGCACGACGTCGCAAAGTCGAAAGGTATAAAAGTTAGTTCCAAATAAGAGGAAATTAATATGTTATAGCAAAGGGTCATTAAGGGACCATCACAACTGGAGGAGAGACTTGACAGCTTAAACTTGTGTGTAATTATAAGGACTAGGAACCCAATCACAGCTGGAGAGAGCAGAGGCTTCATATAATGACTTGAAATGGATCGTAGGCCCTGCTTGAACCCCGGGTTAATCCCAATAAATTGAACTTGATCAAAGACTATGGCAGTAAAAAAAGTATGGCTCTGCACATTACTCTAACAAACGCATAAAACAAGACCAGCTCAGCTCTATAAATTAAACTCTGGCTGCAATAATGCTGATCGGGTGAAATTTTGCCAGCACCGGCTCAAACTGCCTCTGTATGTCTGAGCTCTTGTTACACCCTCGATCAGAAAAGGAGTTAACCATTTTCCGCTCCTTGTGCAGCCTTAGTTTTTTTTTTTTTTCTTTTTTTTTTGTGGAGGATGGTCCATTGATGAATTATCAAAGTGGCTGTTTACAAGAGAGCGTAGAGCATCTAAGAGCTGCCAGAAGGTCCATTACCATAAATGTTTAAATCAAACACAGAAAGTTACGTGCCCAAAATAAAGCTTTTTTCCTGCATTAATCTGCCAGAACCGCCTTTGGTCCAATAATTGGTCCCCTCTCGTTCCATCAAGTTCTCAGACCAAACTGTCTGAGAAAAGTCACAAAAGAGCAAATATATGGTGTGCTGTGTCACTGCTGAGGCAGCAGCTTCAGCTCGACCCCATCTGGATCCAGAAAATAGCTTTCACTCATATATTACAATCAAGTTTACTGTAAGGTCTCACAGACATGCTGTGATCCCCCCCCCCCCCCCCTTCCCGTCCCTCTATCAACACATGGCTCCAGTGATGATTTAAAGCCTTATAAAAATGTCTCATTTCAAAAACTGTTTGCATGCAGGTCCCTTGAACACATTTTAAGTTCAGCATATTTACATTACAGCCATTATTATGATTTTATGAAGCTGAAGTCTTAAAAAGTATTTCCCTAAAAGTGCCTGGGAATTAACTGAGTGTAAATATTTGCCCGTGCTCTAACTGAGCTTTTCTCCCACGAGAACATGCCACCAGTGTCCCAAGAGATTGTCGTGGCATCGTTCCTTTCTTGCTCAAATCAGGTTTAAATGTTTTTTTTTACTTTTTTACATTTATTCATTTATCTGTTGTATAGAGACGAACAGATAAGAATATTGAAGCTAATTTCTGATCTCAGTTTTTTTTTTTTTTGTAAAACTGTGACCTTTCCATTTTTAGCTGATTAGGATTCCTCTTTAACAACAATACTCTAAGAAAACATAGTAACAGCATAAAAAAAGTGTATTAAATTATTTATTCTTGGAGCAGAGGTGCTGTCCTGGGGTATAAGTGAGAAAGCAGGGGCTTTAAAACAGCTTATTACTATTTTCACGCAACGGTAAAATGATCATTGGTCAGCATCTTATTTTCATAGTAAGTACAGTAAGCAGAGCTATCAAAAGCAGTATAAAACAGCAGCCTCTCTATGTATTCCTAGAGAATATAGACCCTTTTCTTAATTCTAAGGTTTCCAATAGGCCACCAACATTTCCAAACCCAGCATGTTCCATGGCAGAGGTTGGAGAACGATAAAACAAAGCAACTTTACTGCTTTTAGCCTTCCTGTTATCTTCTCTCTTGCTTTCCCACAGCCTGAATCTCAGCATGTCGTAAAGTTTGTTTCTCTTGAAACGTCTCTATTATTGCAAAGTAGTAGCGCTTATAAAATGGTGCGTTTACTTATTAGAAATATATCAGATTTTTTTAGTTTTTCAGTATTTCATCAGCTGAATAGTGTTATTGTACATCTATAGGTGACCCGTCACATATTCCTTATGCATTCTCCTGTGAACAAAGTAGAGAAAAAAAATGAGTATTTGATGCTAAGTATTTCCAGCATGTACTTTACCGACTAAGGAGCTCTTCCCTCACCAGCAGCATACACAGCAAAGAGCGTTGTTGACAAAGTAACCTGGTAGATTGACCTACTGGTCAGGGCTGGTGTGGGCCATTCAAGCTATTATAGTCTCCATATCTCTGTGCATCGCTACTTTGTGGGTTTTCAGGAATGCGGTTCAATAAAGTTTCGCCTTCCCTGTTTCTTCGCAGACAAAGTAGGTGTGATGAAATAAGTACTATTGATTAAAGTAGAATTAGCATCTACGTATCCTCATTTCTCATCCCCTTTCCTAACATTATCTTGTCTTTTAAAAACACCACACCTTCTTCGTTGCATGTGGCTGCACAAGGCCTAGGAGTACGTGCCTTTGACCAATCGTTGCTGAGGTAAAAAGAAAGAAAAAAAAAAGCATCTGCATTGATTCCTCCATCACCTGGACGGACTGTTGATTTTTAGGGAAGACTTATTGCTGTTTTCCTAAGTGTGGCGTGGAGATTTGTTGGAGGGCTGAGTGATCGATTCAGCCGCCTGTAGTATCCTAGTGTGTTTATACATGGCTTGTATGGCAGCTTTCATAAGACATTTACCCCATGATTTGCGATGAGCTTATGTGTGAATAATTAATGGCAATTAATCCTTAATTACAGTAATTAGGCAAGTCACAGGAAATTAGGCTGCAGCTGGAGAAGCCCGTGCCGAGGAAAGGGAGGAATGGGGCTGAGAGAACGTGCCATTTAGTGACAGTGGAGCCATGGTACAATGATCGTGTGGCAGGCTTTCACCACTGTGATCGCTTGCCAGCAGAGATAAGAGTATAGGAAAACACAGATGCTACTGGCTAGCGAGCCAGAGTCAGGAAAGCAATCACGGGCGGAGAGAACAGACACGCCCAATAAAACCATCCTATTAAAGTCCCACTAATGTGACCTTTGGCCCAGGCCATGTGTATATTTCTTAGTTTGCACAAAATTACACGCTAAGAGGTGATGAACCTTCAACAGGTTGTGACTGATGGGCCAACAGGAGCTGGTTAATGACGAGGCAACTCCTTTTTTCTTTATAAAACCAGAGTTACCATTTATTGGGGACCCCTCGGGCTGCAGACTTGTGCAGCCAATTTGCTCCCTAACGCAAAGCTTATGAATCTACTGCTGCTGGATAGAGAGGCAGCCCTAGAAATATTTATTTCTACCTCCAATAAAACAATTAGCTGGCTTAGAATTCTTAAAGGAAATTACAGTGGGCATAGTTGTTTGGTCGCTGATTTCATTGTTTGGTAATGGCGGGGATAGATTAGGTAGTGGCTGTACTGGAAGAAAAAAAAGGAAAGACAGAGCAGAAGAATAGAGGGCCGAAGCTCTCTGTGTCTCCCTTGGAGCTCATTTGTGCTTTTCCATGCTTGCCTTGATGAATTTCCGCTTCTTTCTGCTCCTGTTGTTTTCAATTACACTCTTATTCACAATCCTAATTGATATGCCAGTCTCAGAAGATGAGCCACGGACTTTTTGCAGTCCATTTTTCTATTCTTAGCCCGGCGTTTCCACACAGCAAAAAAAAAAAAAAAGGAAAAAGGAATGTGGATGTCTGACTCTTTTGTTATCTTCAGAGGTGTTGTTGTATTATTAAAATGAAAAGATAATGCTGCTTTAATCGATCAAACAAATCTTCATAAGGGACGCTTTGAGAGGCCATATTTTGGGTGTAATTCTCAGGCTCTCTGCCTCGCTCTCTCGTCAGGGGCATCTCCAATCGTCACCTCCTTTCATGCGGGGCACACTTTACCCCCCCTTTTTTTTTTCCACTGAAGGACTTTTAAGCTAACAGGGAATGTAAGTGAGTAGAGGAGGCATCCAACTGTGATATTACATTAACCCATAGTGCTTGGCCATGTCTGCCTGTGACTGAAGAATAAAAGAGAACATGCTCTGCTCTACTCCTCAGCCTTCAGAAGCACTATTAGAAATAATGAGAATTTATAGTAAGATAAAAGATGCTTCCCCCAGCTCCTGAATTTTGAATATCTGATCATATTCCACCAGCTAAAGCTGAATAAGGCTTATTGATGATCCATACACACCTGCGGTGATGTAATTAGAGGACGCGTTGCATTTCATATTGCATTTTTCTGTTATGAGGAAACAAGCTGCGTGTTCAAAACCAGATATTAGACTGTGCGGCGATATGCGCTTATGCTGAACATGTAATAAAATCTTTTAATCAGAGCTCAGCGGGCGTGTTGCGTTTTTCTGCCGTTCAATAAGCAAGCAACGGTTTTCCAGAGACTCGTGCGTTTTTTTTTTTTTTTTTTGTTTCTTCTTTGTTTTTGTTTTTTTCTCTTGTCGTGTGGAACACCTTTGAGGGCTTGGATAACAATACTTCAGCAAGCTCATCACTGGCGCCAGGAGAAGCAGCTAACAGTGACAAGGTCAGCATGTTAAGTGGATCGCGCACATACATCCCACACTATAAGTAATATGAATGAGCCCGAGTTAGCCGGGAATTCACAGCGTGTTGCTTGTGAGCTAAAGGGTAAGTGCGCAAAAAAGCAGCATATCGAAAAATCTCCTTCCAAGCAGGACACGTAACAATCTGTGGTATGAAGGATGCAGCAACCAGCTTAAATTTGTGTGCAGTGCCTTGCAACATCATGCTTTTTCACACTTGTTTCATGTTGCGGTCATAAAGGTCAACATCATTTGCAGGGATTTTGTGTGATGGAGCAAAAAATAAATAAATAGTGCATAATAGTGAAATGGAAGATTTTGGGACTGGATTTGTATTAAGTGCTGGTCAGAGCACTGGTCAGTCGGAAAGAGTAAAACTGCATGCCTATGAAAACATGGCCAAAACAGCAGGTCACTCTGAACAACTCAGTTAAGCATGGCTGTGGCAGTATCATGCTGTGGGGATGCAGGGAAAGGAAAGCTGGACAGATTTACAGTAGGTGGAACCGGCCCAATACTGGGCAATCCTGTTGAAAACCTGTTAGTTGTGGCAGAAGACTTGAGACAGCAGCGGAGGTTCATCATCCAGCATGACAACAACCCTCAACACACACCCAGATCCATAATGAAAGGGTTTAGATTGAACCATATTTGTTTGTTACAATGACCCAGTCAAAGCCCACATGTGGTAGAATATTGACTCAGTGGAGTTGAATACAAATGTATCCCACACATTATAATAATAGTGTATATTATTTTAATTTCACTTCACCACCGTGCAGTACTTTGTGTTGGCCTGTCACACAAAATCCAGATGAATACAAGGGAGTTTGGGTTCGTAACAATGGGAAAAACGTCAACTGCTATGACTGCATAGGGCTGGAAAGGTTTATGCACTAAAATATGCTAAACATGGCTCAACTCCTCATCCTATTACACACACACACACACACACACACACACACTACGTTACTGCAAGAATTACCTTCGCGATGCGAACAAACGGTGCCACATTGCATCTTTGTAAAACTCAAGCAAATTTTTTGAGCGCACCGCTTTAAGTGGGAGCAGCCTGGTGGGTGTTGTTGGGGGCATTCTTGTATCTTCACTGGTGTTTACTCACATTGCCAATTAATTATTAATGCAGAAGCGCTGAGAGGTTACAGCGATATGGCGCTCAGGCTTTCCAAGCACTGTCTTTATGTGAACAGTCGACAGAGTGAGAGCTTCAAAGGAGCCCTCTGAAAACGCTTCAGACTCTCGTGGAGAAAGCTTATTACAGTTGAAATGTTTTTCTAGGAGCCCCAGATATTCTTTGTGAATGGTGTTGCTTGGAAAATATGGGGTATTTTTGTTTGTCTGTATGAAGAAACGTGTAAACAAAGAGACAGCACTTGCGGCTTACTTGGCACAAGTACCGCAGTTCACATGTGTGAACTTGTTTGGGCAAAAAGATAAAGAAGGTGCCAAAAATAAATAAATAAAAACAAACCGTGAAGAGTTGACAAAAAGTAAAAAGTAATGACTTGGTTTCCCAATTTAGAGATATTTTACCGCTTACCCCAAGGTATTTCCAATATGAAAGGCTAATTAGTTTCTTCCAGTAGTTTCCAGCAACATCCGTATGAAAAACAAAATTCAGTTATGATTGAAACCGGATGTTTCTATACACTTTATAAAAACTCACTTTACCATATGATATTAAATCAGATGTTTGTTTTTACTGTTTTAGGTCATTTGAGATTACCAAAATAATTTCTATTTTCTTATTGACAGTATTGTGAGAGAGACAGTTTTTTTATAGAAATGTTTGAACTTTCTTTAAACTGAGAAGTTTCATATTATTTGGTTAATATTTAGTTGAATTACCTTTTAAAATGTACCCTTCCACAAACTTCCACTAATAGGTTGCAGGTATTTTGGCAGAACTAGTGCAGCTGAGTCGGGTTTGTAGGCCAGCCTCGCCCTCACACCTATTCAGCTCTGCCCACAAAGCCTCAATGAAATTAAGACTTGGTGACGTCCACGTCATAACATGGACTTTGTTGTCCTTATATCACTTTAGGAATTATTTGGCGGCATGCTTAGAGTCATTGTCCATTTGGACGACCTATTGGTGACCAAGCTCTTCCTGGTTGATGTCTTGAGATTTTGATTAGCGATTCCCACACGCTGTCCTCTGGATTCCAGGTGTTTGCGAACTGCAATAGTTCCTTTGACAGCAAAATAACCTCCAAAACATGATGCTCCCACCCCTGTACTTCAAAGGTGGGATCGTCTTGTCAGACATTCTTGCCCCCCACATCTTTATTTTCTCTCCAAATGGTCATGATGGCTACCTGAGTTTTAGGAGGAAATGTCTCCAAAAAATAGGGTGTGTATTTGCAAGGTGTACATAACTTTACGCTGCTTTTGGAGTAATGGCTTCTTCCTCTCTGAGTGGTGTTTTGGCCCATGTCAGTGCATGACTTACTTCACTGTGGATAACGACACTCTTATTGGCTTACAAAGCCATGATGTCAACATCAGGGCTTTCCCAAATTGTTTAAAAACAGTCTTAATTAGAAATAATAAGATTAATTAAAAAAAAAAAATCTTAAAAAAATCTTTTGCTCGTTGTTCTGACATTTCGCAAGCACAAATCCTTTTTTTGGGAACCCTAACTGACCTAAAACATGAATAGATTTCCTCAGATTTAAAGACAGACAGGATATTTATCTGGTTTAAGTAAACTTATGGTTTTCAGCTGTAAGTGCAGAGAAAAAAAAAATCAGTTTATAATCTGCTCTTTTTGAGGCGTATTCGATGCCCGCAAAGCCCCCCTTTGATGACACCTCTGTACCTCTGCTAATGGAGGAGGACCTGTAAGGCTATCCCCTGGCCTTTGTCTGACCTCTTTGTGGAGCTGAATTCTTCAGATGTTTGCAGGATCGAGTCACTTAATCTGTGGCACAGAGTGGGGCCAGCAAAAAAAAAAAAAAAAAAAAAAAAAAGAAGAAAAGGGGGAGCACATGAGGGAAAGAGGAGGAGGAAGAAGAGAAAGGACAGCAAACAAGCGCCTCGTTTTGTCTGAAGGCAGAGAATTCAGCGCGCAGAGTAAAAAAAAACTGCAAATGTCTGCCTGTTCTGTTATGCACCATGTTTCACACAGAGCTGTAAATAGACAGAAACAGTGTAGCAGCAGAGCTCTGGCAGCCGGCGCATTTTATTACTGCTAGACCATAGACTCAGACATTAGTGAATATGGCTCATTAAATGGCATGGAATGTTACCATTTTACATAATTCCTCCTGTATCGTTGTTGTAAATGAAATCCTGTTCCTGTCTCTGACTGCACTCTCGTCACTCTACAGCCATTACAGCTTGCCCCAGCACTCCTTGAAAGCAGCTATCTGTAATTTCAGGTCTGTGTCACACGGGGGAGAAAAAAAAAAAAAAAGCATGCTTTACAAGCCTAATGGTTGAGGGAAGGTTGATGTAGAAGGGGATTTCGCACAAACAGGAGGAAATCTGAAGAAATATTTGAGAATTAGAACATGATGTATTCAGATGGCTGAATGGAGAGACTGGGGTGGGCAACAAATATAAATAATGCATGTGGCAAAGCCCCTTAACATAAGCTGGAATTTGCTGCTGCACTTTTTTGTTCTCAATCACCTTGATGAAACAATCCAGAAGAAACGGCTGTGTGAATGAGACCACTGACAAGCTGATTTTCCACCCCTGGCATGAGGCTGCTTTTTCCACTTAATGTTCCCCAGTAAAGTGTAGCACAGAAGTAAACTAGAAGAGCCTCCACTCCTGACACATGTGACAGTATTTGCATCAATTATGCAGTCTACGGCTGCAGCGGGAGGAGTGTGGGGGGTGAGAGAAAGAGAGAGAGAGAGAAAGAGAGATTGGAGGAGATAGAAGAGAAAGGGGTTTGTGACAAGATGCAGAGGCAGAAATGGGAATTTCTCTTTAAAATGCATTCTTTAGAAAATAACATCTAGGATCATTTACATGAAAGCAGCTGCAGTGGTGAACCCAGCAAGGCGGCAGCAGTCTGTGGAACGTTTTGACACTAAAGACTTTGGCAAATAGACTACAGTATAATGGGAGAGTTCTTTGTCTCCTCTGTATTTAGTCCTATGGTGAATTCCTACTTTAAAGGATGCAGGAAGAAACTGTGGGATGAGGAGGGAGACTGGACATTGGTATTGATTGATTCGAGAAAGATTCATGGGGTCATGCAAACCAAATAAATGATGCTCAACAATGGGCAGACTTTTTAAAACTAACCTAACGCTCAAACATAATGTTCAGAATACAGTCAAGGAACACTGATTTCTGAGCTCGTCTTTAGAGTTTCAGCATTGGGTTACAGCATCAGAGATATACAGTGTATCTCTATGCCGTATAATATTGTCGAATAGTTAATATGTTTTGGGAAATCAATTCAAAAAAGTGAGGCACATATATATTTAGAATGCAAATGTTGTAATCCTTTATTTCTATTCATATAGCTGGCTTTGACTTACAGCTAATGGAAACAAAAATTCAGTTTCAAAGAATATTAGAGTTACCAAGTATATTAATGAAAAGTTTAGTGGAAGAAAGAAGTGAGGTCAGGACAAATTCAAGCCGTTTTATGTTATAAATGTTTCCCCACCAGCCAGTGAGAGCATCACAAACACAAATGCTGTTCTAAAGGCAAAGGTATTCCATCATTTATCAGTATAGTATATACTATATATTTTTCAATTTATTGATGCACACATGGAAACTACAGTGGGAAATAAAATCAAACAGCCAAACTAGCAAACATCATCAGCCTTTATTACTATCATGAAAAATCCCAATAAGGTTTCTGTTTCTTTCAGATTGCAATAAACAAAATAATAACTGTTCATCCCTATTTGAGAGGTTTATGAAGTAAAACCATTAAACAGTTTAAGGGAGATCACAAGACGTTGTCGTTAGCTGAAGTTAATGCTGTACCTCTTAAGAAAAATTAAAACACAAAGATTTGGTTGTGCCAAAAAATGTAACTGAAGCTCTGTTTGTAGCTGCAGTCGTCACCACCCTGAGAATATCTCCCAAACTCCCTAACGGGCCTTGCTTCACCATCCTTACAAGCTTGCAGGTATCCATGTGACCTGTAAACCTTTTTTCTTCCTCCCAACTTTCCAGTTCTATGCTTGAAGACAGCGCTGTGTGAAATGCCAGCTGCTTTAGCAATGAAATGACCTTTTGTGGCTTACCCGCCTTGTGAATTGTGGCGATGTCGGCCGGACAACTGTCATGCACCTGTGTCGGCCAAAACCAAAAACCATTTCTGCGTCAAATTCCTATTACGTTCGCATTTTGTAGCGTTCTTGTTTTCGGAGCAGCAGTAATTCGGGTTTTACTGCCATCGCCACAATCAAAATCAGCAGAGATGCGAAAACGCCTATCGGTGAATCAATGCACTGACACGCAGCTTTTGATACGAGCAAACTCCTGAGGCTGCGATTCTCCTGCAGCAGGAGGGGAAGATGGCTTTTTATTAGCAGCAGGAATAACTTTTAAACCGTGTCCCAGTTTCGGCAGACTCCAGCACAGCATTTTATTTCACTGTGTCCAACCCTATTTCACATCCTTGTTAAGTACACATACAAATCTGCTGTGCCATGGTTTCTAACCTCTCATCCGCATGTGGATCCACACTCGCAAACACACTCACACACACACACACACACACACACATGCGGAGTCGCATCACCAGGCCTGTCACTGCCTTTTATCCATCGTCAACCTTCAGCTGTATGGTTTATCCGTAGTGACACTATAGCAAAGTGCTTGACTGCTTTTTGCCAACAGACTGCAACACTTTAACTGTACTTAGTCATGCATCATTATGGCAGACTCAAAGCGGTGTGTCTGGGAACGCCTGCAGATGGTGGAGGCTGAACCATTTGGAAGGGAAGGCTCTGTGACAATGATGCTTATTGCATGAGTAAGTGTGCGCGGACACCGGAGTGTATCTGTGCAGACGCGCTGAAAAGAAATTATGTATTTCAAAGAAGGGGGGGGGGGGGGGAAGGGGCAGTGCTGCTAATTCAACAGGCTTGCAGAGAATGTTCTCTATGGAGCATGATATTTGAAATCCACATGTAAGTCTTTGTTGGAAGGAGGCTTTTATGTGCGTATTGATCAGTCATTGTTCACTCCAATCGATGCTGACTTAGTGAAATGCAGCCCTCACTCTGCTCTTTATAGAGATTCAACCCTCTCTCTGCACTGCACTTCTTTTTATGGCTTTGTTCTCTCTTCAAACCTTCCTTCTGCTGAAAATGTGATAGCGTTTACTGTCACTTGTCACTTTCTCTTTATTTCAAGAGATGACAAAGCTCTTACATTCAGCATTCAGCGCCACACGTGGGTATATTCAACAGATCTTTTTTTTTTTTTTTTTTTTTCCTGCTATTGAAAGATAAGATGTTCGCCCCATTCGGCAGAAGCCACATTCCACGATGCGCGCAAAGCGGGCCTCTTTATTCTTTAAGGAAATAAAGAAGCCATTTGAAAAAATATTATTTCGCGGGGAAATAAAATCTTATCTTTATCCTCCATGACCATGCAGAGCAATATTACTTTTGACATCATTATGTAAAACCGATCCCTCGCTCACATCATTTCCGCAGCGCTGCATTACCACGTCCATACACTCGCTATTCTTTATTACAAAGTAGGTGGCCGAGAGGAAAATATATGCATTTGGTCCTGGTGGCATAAAATATGCATATAGGTGCCTCATTTCATCTCCAATCTGTGTTATGCCTTTAATAATTCACAACTGCCCGCAGTCCCTCTTTAATATTTAATTTGACAACTTTTTAATCTGTCTTTGTGTGATGATGAAGAAATCGTCAGCTGTCACTGAGATGATTGAAGTGTACAATAGGGCTGAAGTGACTCATAGGTTGTAGGCTTCATTATTTGTTTTGCTTCATCTGCAGTGTAAGCTCGGGGGGAAGAATATACTTTTCACACACTAATTTATCTTCCATTCTTATTCATCTTTGTTTCAATGGTACCCCCCCCCCCCCCCCCCACACACACACACACAGACACACACACACGCACACGAAGCAGGGCCGTTTGTGACATTCATGCATCATTCATGCTTTGTTTACTAGCTTTTTAGTTGGAGGCAAATCAAAATACTAGAGCAAGAGCATTTGATTGTGTATCTGTTGTGAGTGCTGTTCCCAGGTCTCCCATTTATTAGCATAGCCCATAGTGTGGTGGCAATTACACCTTTCTTTGCTTCATCTTTAATGGTCGTATTTTATCCATGAGTGCAGCTAAATAATTAGAAGAAACAAGCATCCGGCTGATGCTTCAACACACGCACACACACAATGTGAACATGCAGGGTCTCGTTACAACCGCATGCATCAGGGTGGCTTATCAGGATTTTATGTGATAGACCAACAGACACGAGACCATAATGCTGAAGTGAAAGGAAAATGACATATGCTTATCGAAATTTTGCACAATAAAAGATCTGAAAGGCGTGAACAACATGTTGCCCTCAGATTTCTACCAGTTAGTAAAGAAGAGTAATATCTTCAAGATCCCCACAATGAAGCATGGTGGTGGCGGCGTCATGCTGTGGGAATGCTTTTTTTTTTTTTTTTTTTTTTTAAAGATGATCAAAGTCGATGTGATGAAAGATGAAGCTGCGGGCCAACGACATCTCGACGGCCAAGGCACACAGCAGACAGTTCAAGAAGAAGGTTGTGGAGAAGTTTAAAGCTGGAATAGTTTACAAAACAATGTCCCTATCTATCTCAAGAAGCGCTGCTCAGTCCAGCATTTGAAAATGTGCAGCGTAAAAGGCCCAGCTGCAGATCTACAAAGACACGGCTAACAGACCCACGCTGACTCTTGAGGACCTATAGAGATCCACAGTTCTGGTGGGAGAATCTGTTGTTAAGACAAATTTTGGCTGCGCACTTCACTCCAAATCCTAATGCTAAAACATGGTGATGGTAGCATCATGCTGTGGAATCTTTTTTCAAGCGGGAACAACAAGCTTATCGGAGGTGATGGTATGACGGATGAAGCTAAATACAGAGTAATCCTGTAAGAATAACTGTTTAAGGCTATATTTAACAACATTCTTTTCCAGCATTGCTCACACTGTACATGTGTGAGCAAGAAAGACGAGAACCATCTACTTTCCCTTGGAGTTCGCAATGCTGCACTATAATGAGAGCTGTGTGTTCGCCTATCAACAAAACAAAAAAAATAAAGTACTTTGAAGTTAAAGGTGGTAACACAACAGAATGTGGAAAAAGTTGATAGGGTTTGAATACTTTTGTAAAACACAGCATAATAACAGTCTTTTACCTCACTGAGCCTGCCAGAATTAAATTATCCGGTGATCTTAGGAGATAATAGAGCTATTTCGATAAATGTGACAGGAGATGAGTGATTAGCCCCTGCTAACTCTATAGCACCACCTCTGCCGGCTTTTCTGGCAATCTGGCCAGAGTGGGCCCCCACTGTGGAACAGCATGGCTCTGGGAGTTGTGGGAGCCAGACCCCTATAGCCCTAGGCTGCCTCTACCTTTGGTGAGCTTTTCAAGGTTACAGGGATCCCAGTGGAGTGTTTAACGCTCTTATGCTCACATCTGAAATCTCTCCAAAACGAAGTGAATGATGCTAAGGAATGATCCAAAGCTGTTTATGCTGGTGTTTTACGTCTAAAAGGAGGACCTTGCCTCGCTGTTGCAGAGGTGATGTTTCTTTGGCAGACTTTTGAGTCCACACACCCCGGTAAAACTCTAATAAACAAGCGGGGGGGGGGGAGTGATCCGAACCATTTTAACACGAGGATGTGCCGCGTGCTGTACGCGCGCAGCTTTTGCTGACATTCATTTTGAAACCACTCGGAGCGCTTGCGACTCCCTGCAACAATACTGAGGGGGAAAAAAAATGCCTGCTGAGCTCAACAGTGAATATACCTCTGACCCAGACCGAGGAAAGGGAGATTTATGAAATCCACATGTTTAATACATTTCATTTTGTCCAAGGGATTTGTATTGCTTACCACAGTATTTTAGGGTTGAAACGTTCTGAATAGTCACAGCTTGTATTGTCTGAGGAGAATAAACCCTGTCCGGTTGTGGCTGCTAAAGATTTGTTTCACAACACCTCCTCTCCCTTTGCACACATCAGCCATGGACTGTCTGGGGTATTGCATTCTGTTCTGCTGAGGTGTTAGATATATATATATATAAATATATATACACCCTTAATCTTTAATGCATAATCCTCTGAAAATCCACTGCATAAATGAAAAGGATAACCCCTCATATCAGCGCGGTGACAGAAAATAAGATAGCTGGGTAATTTAATAAAGGATTGACGCTGGCCCCGATGTGAAACGGTGTGTGACCTCTGTGTGTTCATTGTGCAGCTCAGAGCAAGTGAGCGCTGCCCGTATTCTGGAAACCCATCCTGCTAGCAGAACATCTGAGGTGACAAACAGAACGCACCATATGGATTAAAGCGCAGGGAGGGTAGTCACTGAAATATTTGCTTTCCCAAAGTGTTGACACGGTATATATATATATAAAAAAAAAGCAGAGCTGTGGCCCTGCTTTCCTCCTTCGTGTAATCAGGTAGCTGCTATCGCGCTAAAGTGTTTACCTTCCTAATGGTGTTTCCATTTTGTGCGAGTCTTTGTCATTGGCTTCCCATTTGGCTCTGTCCCTTACCACTAATAGGCTCCCACCTGCAAAGCTTTAGCATTTCGTTGTTTGTTCTTTTTGGGGCGATCAGAAAAAGGTGATTTTTTTTTTTTAGAAAGAGCACTATATTGAAAGCTTTTGAAGTCAGGGATTAAACTGGATTTTATTTAGGGGCATCAGCATTGTGTGGTTGTTTTTCTCAAAGTTGAACGTGTGCCCAGTTTTAAGTCTTTTGCAGCCTCTAACAGGCTGTACCTAAGGATTTAGCTCCCCCCTTCTCCCCAGTGAGCAGCTGCCTCGTCCCTGGTGAAGACAAGAACCCCGACAGCATGATGGCGCCGACACTATGCTTCACTGTGGGGTTGATGTGTTCAGAGATTAAACTACGCACTGAAGAACCCTATTTACTTATTAGGTGAACTCTAATGGTAGTTGGCTGGAGATCATTTTTTGTAGGGGTATCACGGTTAAAATTGTAAAAAAAAAAAAAAAAATCATATTTATTCCAATCACTTCATAATTATGCACTGGTGTGCGTTAATCTGGATCCATTTTGCTGGAGTCTGTATAACACTTCCTATTTGGCTCTGCCTCCTACAACAGTAAGCGTCAACCTGCGCAGGCTCGGCTTTTAATAGTTCTGTATCTGTTCTATTTGGGAGAATCCAAAAAAAAACAACAAAAAAACAAATTGGTTATGAATTGGGTGAGAACGAGATGTATTTTGGAGGTGTTGGAAGTGTGGTTACCTACTGCTGTGGGAGGTACTTACTTCATTTAGCAGCTGACCACCTGAAGCCATAAATACTCCCTTCAGAGAGAGCTTGTTTTACATCTAAAATGCGCTTGAGTGTAATGTTGACAGATATAGCTTGTGACGAGTGATAGTCAGAATGTATGAGCGCCCATAATGCTGCTGTCAACCACAGGTGCCAGATTGACAATAAGCAGTTCACCTCTGTTTTCATTCAGCAGAGTGCAGCAGACAGCACGGGCTCCTCCACTATATTTATTGACTTGTTTTACTAGCCTGAAACAGGGGGCTTTTATACGGGCCTGCTCGGTCTTAAGACTCTCCAGACATTTACATTATTCCTGAATGAGTTACACACACACATAAAGGAGCACGTCCGCAGGCAAGGTTAGATATATGCTCTTTTTTTTTCCTCCCCACCTTCACGTCATACAGACTTGTACAACGTTTTATTACCGCGCAATTTTAGATATTGCTACGGCGTACCTTTTTGCGGTTGCCTTTGTGCTCAATTATTTAACGTTTGTGGGCTAAATTAAATCTCTTATGTATAACATTTATATACATTTATATATATATATATATATATATATATATATATATATATATATATATATGTATAAAATAGTAAAGCATTCTTCAGTCTTCACAGCCACACTCGTGGAAAAAAAAAAAAAACCTTTCTCCGTTTACGCCGAGACGGATTCGGCCGTACAATAAAAAAAGCCAGTGATTTCACAAAGCTCTAAAACTCATCTTTCGCTGACTAATCTGTGCGACTGCAGCGGAAGATAATGAATGCCAGCTCCAGAGCCGGAGTCGACACTGTGATCCACCCCACCCAGCCTAAAAACTCCAGCAGTATTTACATGATATTTCATTTTAGAATAAACCTCTTTTCTCTCCCACTGTGAAGATATTGAACTCTTCCGCGCAGATGTCATCTTAACCAAAGCTTATTAAAAAGATGGACATCAAAGTTGTAGGCCCCCATTTATCTTATCGCACTCTAATTGGCCACCACAGGCTGGAGAACAACTAACTCCAAAATAGGAGGCGCAGGGTGGCTGGGGCTAAAGAAGAGGGTGTCTAAAGACCTCTCAGTGGGTTGGTTGCCAATAAATCCCCCAGAATGAAAGCCGGGCTTTTCTTTGGGGGATAAGGCTTTCATAAATACATTATAAAATATGACGTGTTGAAATACCGGAACCCTTGCGAGCACAGGGCTTGCTTTCTTTGTTCTGATGAGTTTGTCGGCGACATTGTCCTGTGCCTGACCTGCAGCCGCGATGTTTGCCTGACATCCTTTTAGAGTTTTTAACATCACCGCTGATAACTCGAGGCAATGCACTCTGAAAAGGTCACGCAGCCCGGTAGCCATGAGTGAACTCAGATTAGTTTTTACCGCCGCCATATAGTATGTATTGTTACGAGTTATAACCACTCAAAGCAGAGTGAATGGAGCTGATTCTTTAGCCGGAGTCAACGCAGCTCCGTTCAAGACCGTGCACAGGCCTGAGGTCAGTAAGGCGCTATAGGGCCTGGCAAAAGTGTTCACGGCCCTTCTTTTTGTCGCGTTATAACCACAACCTTTACTGTATTTTACGATTTTATATGATACAGTGCTACACAACGAAGGAAGATAATACATGCTTTTCAACATCCCCATGGCAACACACGGTGACAATAAATGATTCTTGATAAAAAACAAATGAATAAAAATCTTAAAAGTGTGGTATGCATTTGTATTCATCCCCTTTGTTCCGCCATCCATGAACAAAATCCAGTTAAAACCGGATGGCTTCAGAGTTGATCCAACTAGTAAACATAGTCCACCTGTGTGTACTTTAATCTCAGAATAAATGCAGCAGTTCTTCGAAGGCCTCAGGGCTTTGTTTGAGAACATTAGTAAACAAACAGCATCACGTAGAATAAGGAACGCCATCAACAGGACGAGTATCAGAAAGCTACTGTTGGTAGAACACTAGTCCTGTTTGCCGCTTGGCATGTAGGGGGCACAGCAAACATGTGGCAGAAGGAGCAGGGCTAAAAACTGAAGTTTTTGGCCTACTTACAAAACAATGTGTGGTGGCAAACACGGCACATCAACCTGGAGACCCACTCGCACAGAGAAACATGGCAGTGACAGCATCATGCTATGTGGACGCTATGTGGCTGAAACAATTAAGCCGGTCAGGACTGATGGGGAACTGAATGGAGGGAAATGCAGGACAAAGCTGAGAAGACTTGCTGCTATTTTAGAAGCAAGTCTTTTGACATCATTTTTTAAAGTATTGATGCATGGGGTCTAAATGTTCAAAGTCTGCAACACCTTTCAGACTTTTGATCGTAAAAAAAAAAAAAAAAAACATGTCTTGTTTTCTCCTTCCCTCCTCAATTATGCATGAAATTGTGTTGCTCTTTTACATAAAAGCCCAATAAAATGCATTGAATATCATGGTTGTGACATGACAACATGTCGAAAAGTAACTTTTGCATGGCACGGTGTTTTCCACACTCCCGTGCCGAAAAAAAAAAAACATTAATTGCCCACACACAATAACCAAATGCCATCAAGAGCTCGTGCTCTCATTAACCTGGCACCTAATTATCTGCCTCCAGTCTGAGTCCTGACAAGCCCCACCGTCTGAACCCTCAGCTCGGTTTATGTTTTGCTGTGTTGTGTCAGCGCACTCCAACCACAGCCAAGGCACCGTCAGAGGAGACAAAAGCTTCTTGCAGCAAAAGGTTCCATCTGCATGCGCCACCACAATGTTCCTCCTGTTAATGCCTTCCCTTCCAATTAAATCTGCAACTGTTAATTATTGTAATTATGAGAGTGATCTCTCAGCACACCCGACCCCCCCCCCTCCCTTTCCCCAAGCCCCTCCCTCCATGGTGTGTGGAGACGCTACGGGAGCTGTTGTGCTGCTTCAGTGGGGCCTCGTCTCTGCTCCGTTGAAGCTCTAGCAGGGAATTGGATGTGGAGGGGGACTAGGTGCACATGACAGGGGTGATGTGAGGGAGATTGCACGGTTCATGTTGGATAACTGGGAGAGCGAGCCACAGGCAATGGCCACACCTCCAGTCTAACTCATTAAATGGTGTGTAAAGTACATGCTGGGAGTAATTAGCACCAAATAACCTTTTTTTTTTCTATGCTACCTTGTTCGTAGGGTAGCACACCACAACGAAATGTGATGTGTTGTCTGTGGGTGTATAATAAAACCACTCAGCTGCTCGAATGTGATGAGAGACGTGATATTCCCAAAACAGTAATTCACTCGGAATCGGACCGGTGATTGGCTGGTCAGAAACTCAAAAATCCGATGTTTTTCCAATGAGTTAATGTGGTAATCATTGGCTCGACCAGATCAGGCTAACGACAACCCTCTTTAGTGTTGATGCTTTTTTTGGAGTGAAGACGATTTATTATTAGCTGTTTTCCATATCTATTAACTGTTTTAACGAGACATAAGAAGATATTTCTGAAGAATCTATTTTTGTGACATGTTAAGACATGTTTGTGGTTCTTTCTGGCTGTGAGAGACATTCAGCAAACAACTGGAAGACTGAACAGAAAGGTTACTCTTTTTTATTCTTTGTGCTCTGTCTCCTCTGTCATGGAACATGCTGGGTTTGGAAATGTTGGTGGTCTTTTGGAAATCTCATAGTTAAGGAAAATATGTACATTCTCCATGAATACACACAGATTGTCGCAATGATAGCCATGCTTATCGCTAATATACCATGCTGCAGCCTATTTAAAATGTCAATTCTGTAAAAAAAAAAAATGTCATTGTTGTTTTCAGCCACAAGGAAAGCAGCAACAAGTAAGCCTGGCACAGATCTTGTAAACAAAAAATGACTCTTTTTGAAAAGAAATTGTGGTGAGAAGTTGTTATTTCAGGCTTATTAGGAGGCCCATCCATGCTTCAAACTAGAGTAAAGGCTAGTCTTATCCCCAGTTTTTCATTGTGTGGTCACAAACCATGTTTCGCTGCGACTGCTCCAACACACTCATGGTGTGACCTTATGCAAATTATTCATTCTTACTTTTGCTCTCGAAGAGAATCTCAACTTATTTAAAATTGACACCAGGATGCCGAGGCAGTACATAATCCGGAGATCCGAAATGGGCCACAAAATTCTGAGTGCTGCGTGTCTACACATTTGTTATGCAGAACAGCCAGTTGTGTTGCTCCTCTTACATGGTAAAATGAAACAAAACCTTCACTCTGTTCTTTGGGAGACAGTTGCGATGGATCTGAAGTGATGTGTTGAGTATAAGGAGAGCTGAAAAAAAGTGGATGGCCGGCCGGCTGCCTGTTCGGTCTCTGCATATCTCCACATCCTCTTTGGCCTGCTTCTGTCACAAGCTGTTGTTTGGCTCGGACCTGATCTGCCCGGCTACTCTGAGCTCTGCAGACCTAGCGCTAACCTGTAATACAGAAACAGCACTATTGCTCGGAAACGTTGCCAGTATCTAAGATTATGTGTGTGTTTTTTTAAAGCTTGATCCTTGCTCTAAAGGAATTCAGAGTGTCACCAACGGTGCCGCTAATTTGTCATCAGTGGTTTCCTCACACGCATGCACAGCTAGCAGAGGATTCTGGCTTTACAATTTGGAGCTGGATTCTCTTCTAAAAAGAAACTGAAGCAAAGAGCAGCTCCTTCTGCTTCAGGCAAAGCAGCCCTTTTTGTGGATACACTGCAAAATCTAAATGATGGACTGTCAACTCTCTTGCAGAAATGGCACTGCAAAGAATAATCTCTCTGGCAGTGGATCATGGTTGGCTGTATGCTACCAATGCCGTTCTTTTGCTTATGCGGGCACGTTGCCTTCACGCATGTGCATGCAGACAAGAACGTATGCACGGGGCAAGAGCACACAAACAACGTGTGCGTTGAAACGCTCCGAGCCTAAATCCTTTCTTCTGAAGGATGCAGTAAAATATATGAGATTGATAACATGAATGACATTATTTTTTCACCTCCAGCCCTAAGAATAATGCATGCTTGGCTTGGTGTCTGGATGAAGTTTTGCCCTCGTCTTTGCCTGGTTATCGGTGTGTGCGAGACCTGCTGTGTGACCTGGTTTCATGCAATCTCCAGCTTCCAATTAGGAGGCTGCAGAAAGGCTGGAACGAGAGGAGGAGTGATTAGTTGCCTTTGGGTATTTCATAAGTGGCTTTCAGTGCCACATTTGCATTATTTGCTTCGGGTCTGAATAACAAATCAGCCTACCTTTTTTCAGCAAATTGAGGCTGGCAGCTAAAGACCATCAATACATGAAATCTAAAATGAAACGGAAGAAAAGGAATAAGCAAAACATGCTAATTCAATATAAGTAGGATGAAATGAAATATTGAAACATGAGGTGCAATAACAGTCTCCAACCGAGTCTTCGCAGAGCAGGGACGATATTCTCTAACAGACTGAAAATGTTTCATTGTGCTCCTAAAAGATTTGGGATCTTCTCCTAAAAAAAAAAAAAAAAAAAAAAAAACAACACATCAGTGTCCATGCTTTGTGGAGTATTCTGTGACCATCGGACCATGTGAACCATGTGGACCCTATGATGGAGCCCCATGCTGTACGAGTCCTGTAGGGTCAGTCAGTGTGCTGATCTGTAGCGGAGGTCTTGTCTACTTATTTGGCCGGTCTCCCCGACCGCTGCGTGCGGCCGCCGCAGTCAGGTCTGGTCAGCCATCACTGCTCCACTTGGCCGTTTGCCCGCGCCGAGTCTTGGAGGGCAGCAAACAAAGTGGGCACTCCACGTACAGATGCACACACAAACACGCACATCACACACGATCGCGGGCGAGTGACAGTGGCTCTTGTTTACCCCGGCCCTCCCGCCCTCCCCCAGCCCTCCTTTCATCCTCTCCTTCTAGTCTGTCATGTTGCGTGTCACTTCCCACAAATGTCAGTGCCACCGTGGGACAGTGATTAATTTTGGTGTGCCTGGCAAAATGTCTTCAAGATGTTTGTTTGGGTTGTCTTTTCCCACCCCCTCGCCCACCCCCCGTTTTCCTGCGCGTCTTGGAGCCGTGGGTCGAGAGTGGCAAGCACCCCTCCTCCATCCTTCACGCCCCCTCGCCGCCCTCCCTACTGCTGTCACGGCCTCCTATTTAGTGGGGGGAAGGAGTGGCTCATCATCTTCGACGACGGACAAAGGCTACCTGAACTGACAGAGATCTTCTTTTCTGACCAGAGCCACTTTTTGTCACTCCCCCCCACTCCACCACCACCACCACCACCACCACCACTGCCTCCATGACTGTCTGTTTAGTGTGTGCTGCTGGTGTATGATGGGAGAAGTCTTGACCCGGCACTGGGGGGCTGCAACACTTCACTGTCAGCGTGGCTGATTAGCTTATCACTCACTGCACTAGGAGGAAATACATCACCATTCCAGACAGGGATTCCCCAGTTTCCGTCTTACTCCCAACCTTTTTTCATTCGGCTTCCAATCACCGAGAGAAAGAATCATTGTTCATGCCAGTCTTTTGCCCTCATTTCTCCTAAAAAAAAAAGAAGCTTTCTTATGTTTTTAATAAGATTAGATCAGCCAGATCATTGTATAAAATCACATCCTTCAATGTCCGTTGTGCAGGCTATTGAGCAGATGAGGAGTAACGCGGTTCCAGCCATCACACCGAGTCATTCCTTTCAACTTGCTCAACAAAGAAAGTGAAACACAAAGTGGCAAATGTGCTTTGGCTTCCCCACAGTGCGGTATCAGGTATGGTAATTACTCTGCCATTAACATTGGGAATAGTTAATGTGTATTAATGTGTTAATGGCATGTTAATTACTGTACATACCAGGGAGTGCCTGCAGGCATTCTTTTGGATGCTTTGTGCCTTGTGGATGTAGGCCAACCATTTTTTGTAAAAAAAAAAGAAAAGAAAAAAAAAGCCTTTAAGAATGTCGATAAAACAGGATCCTTATGTTTCATTTGTCAGAACAAAAGATTTTCAATGGTAATGTGAGCCAGTTCCCCGGCTTCTGCAGCTGAAGGATACTGATCCCGGCGCCACGACAATGGATATGATATGAAGTCAAAGGAGACGCAGAATATGGCTGTAGTGACACTGGCCTCTTTGTGAAACGGATACCCTAAGCCCTCTGTAGTCTCTGGTGTGTTGCTTTGGCAGTGGGTTTTAATAACATGGTGGATTAGAAGGCTCACATGCTGAGTGCCGAGCTCGAGTTAAAGCCTCACCTTGGACGAGCCTCAGGAACAGGAGGGATGATGCGCTCCTCCACATACTCCTCCTCCCAGAATCGTCTCCGCTCGCCCTGTCCACTCTACAGCTTTAAGAGAGATGACCTTTGCGAATATTGGCAGAAAATAAATTCCGTTTCGATTTGTTAGCTTTTGGAGACCTTTGCGGATCAATGCAATTAGATGAACAGAGTGTCGATATGTGGCTGGAGCGGTTCATTTGAGGCGTGTGGTCTGGGAGGAGCTGCAGGAGGTCAGTGTTATTGGTAATGAATAGAGGGGTGATGACATGTTCAGCTCAGAAGACGATGCATGACTTGAATTCGCTTAAACAAGATGAAATGAGATTTTAGAGAAACTGAAAATTTCTAATTTTTTAAATGTACAGGTTTCATAAATCACAAAATGTTTAAAAAAAATGTAAAGGGTGTAGAAAAATCCAGGCTATATAGGACTAGTCCATGCTGTATGTGGCAGGTTGTGTGCTTGTCTAATTCTAAAGGGGTTCCTAATGCTAAAAAAAGCACATTGAAAATGTTTGAAGATGTTATACATCTCAAACTGTTTTCAATAATCTCTGCTCCGCTCTTTGCAAAGCAATGTTCAGGTTTGACTCATCTAAGTATTTTAGATTTTGAACAAGACATGATCAAATTTATGAACAAAGTCCAGACTCTTTAGAAAACTTGCATGATAGGAAGCTACGCAGCAGATGCCGACTTTAATGTCATTAGCGGCTAACTCTTAGGCAGTCCTAGTATTGTTGTTACAGTGCATAGAAATCAATTGTGTCTCCTCTGTGTCTGCATCATTGTCTTCTCCTTATGAGATTCCAAATAATCGTTAAAACATTTTAAAAGTGGTGGAGGAAGACTTTAGTGAGAAGCTTTTATTAGTTGACTCTCTTAACACAGCAATAAACTCAAAAACTGTTTTCTTTTTTGCTTCAAAATCAGAGTATAGAAATAGACATGGTTACTGGTTATTGGTATCAAGGTTTTAAAAAGCCAAGGCTTCAAAACCGCAAAGATTTTCTGTCACGCTGTTCCTGTGGTTTGATAGAGCTAAACCTTTTTACAAGATGGTGCAAAAAGTGCCAGAGTGACTGGAGTTTTCTTAGCTGGTATGGGGCACTGGGTACCTTCATATTGTTCTGTGCACTGCCAGTCAGCTGGCAGAAATAAATGCTCCTACAATTTTCCCCTCACTTACAACAGAGATAAAAAAACAAAACAAATAAAAGCAGAAAAAATATTTTGGCAACTAAAAGATCGCCACCCATCTCTCTGATTAGAATAACACTGCTTTAAAAAATAGAGTAGGCAATCTATTGTCTGACTAATGACCCTGCTAATATCAGCTTGTTATTTTCCCAGTGTTATTTCAAAGTCTAAAATAACAATTATCACATTTGTATAGCATTTCTTATATTATTTTTGATCAGTGTGTTCTGTTATTTTACAAGCAGTATTCTATTACAAATTTAATTTTTTATTTTTATTTTTGCTGAACCTGATAAGGGCCCGTTACTACTGTTAACCACATGAACAAGGTGTCAGGTTTAAAGCACTGACTTTTATATCTGCGTATCATAATTATCAGCCCCTTTTCCGTTGTAGAAACTTTTACCAGAGTAATTTGAGTTTTTTCAGGACCAAACAGGACCCGGATAAAAGGTCCTGTTTGGGGGTAGGACTTTTAGATTATCCCAGGATAGTTGAGGAGCGACGTTATGTACTTCACATTGATGACAGGTGGACGAATTATTGCTGTGTTTTGACTTCCACGCACCATATTTAAGACCTGTGTGTTGTTGCTGTTTTAATTTGTGACACTAGTGGCCTTTATTTAGCTTCATTCCCACCGACTCTATTTGGTTTGGCCTTCCCAGCTTGGCTACTCCCCAATTGTTTTAACTTTAAAACAAGATGGTGGGAATGGGGATTTACACCAAGAGTTGACAGGAAAGGGCGTTAAGAGAAAGGGGGAAGAAATGCGGTAAAGGTCCAGTGGCCGGGACTTGACCCCAGGATTGCCGTGCCGAGGACTGAGGCCTCCGTACATTGGTCGCGCGCACTACCCCTGCGCCACCACCGTACTCCTGCATGTTGTTGATGATTTCTGTGTTATATGAGATTCCTATTTAAGCATACGTTTTGTGATTGAGAATGTACCAGAGAAAAGGACATCTTGTTTTGTAAACAACAGGCGGAATGCTGTAATCTTGGTCGGGCTTTGCTTGTTTGACCTTAGGTTTCTTATTACCGCCACCCACTGAACTGGAGGTGTAGTGCAGTTTTCTTAACAACTTTCCCTTATGTCATTAGGCTGATAAAAAAAAAAAAACCTAAGGCCATTCAAAGCAGTGGAAATAGAAAGCAGGGGGATAGGGGAGAAAAAAAAGCTATTTAAATCCCAGGACACTCAGTGGAAATGGAGCTAACTTACGCTGATACAGCAACTATATTGTGCTTCACTTTAAGGAGAAATATAAATTTAATATTGCAAAATCTCAGAGCATGAGATTTTGTTACACGGCCAGTAACAAGTTGTTTTGGAAACAGAGGTGGAAGAAACAGGCTCACAATCTTAGGGGGTGAACCACTGACAAAATCATGCAACTTCTACAGAGAATCTTGGAAAAAAAAACAAAAAAAAAAACAGCATTACGTTATCGAAACAGGAGCGTTCCAAATAAATCTCAAGCTTTATTTGCAAGAGCTGCCTCTCTTTCAGCTCGCTGTCTTGAGGCTTGACAGTGCAGCGAGTGCAGCAGAATGAGGTGGAGAAGCCCAGAGGAACCCCTTTCCTCTTCAGCAGGCCACATTAACCCAGCAGGGCTCTGCCTTTATGGCTCTCCTGCTCACACTTCAGTGATGAGAGTAAACAAGCAGCGGGCCAAAGGTCAGCTAAGCCCACAGAATAAAAGAGGGCACAAGGGGGAAAGGAGGTGGGAGGAAAGGAGAGCGGCCCGAGGCGCTGCTCATATCACTGTCAGGGCTTCAAGCAGGGAGTGATGTACGAGACATCAGCCATGAACCGGAAATGATTATAAACAGAGAGCAATGGGGGGAGGAAGAAGAAAGAGCTGCATTGTCCTTATCTGTCAAATTTACTCCTTCCTTTGGATCAGATAGTTGCAGTAAAACCTGGAGAAAATCAAAAAGGGGAACCGGCTCTGGCATGTATTCATGGATTGATCAATGGATCACAGTATTTCCTTTTTTTGTCCTAACCAAAGAAGAGGAATGAGGAACAATCGCGCATGCAAGTGGTTTTTCCCAGCGGCCCCACCTGTATTGTTGAAAGACGGATGAGGCCGATTAAGGACACGTGGCATCGTTATTAATATTACTTCTGATTTTCCATTTCGTTTTTACATCATTAAATGCATTCTGGTAATTAAGTGAGCCGACGTCATCGTTGTGGCCCGTGTGAAGTAACTGCGGCACGTATAGATTTTTCATTCTTAAGTTCTCGTCGCTTGCAGGCTTTAGCAAGGTGACTCTCCCTTTGCACTGAGATTAATCCCACTTTGACTGTGGAGGTGGATTAGAGCTCAAACTTGTTTTAATACCCATATCATCAGACAAAAAAAAAAAAAAAAAAAAAAAAAAAAACACAGGATAAAGATTTGAGCAGAAAAGCAGCTCCGCGGCACTAAAATACGACTGGAATCGTAAGTTAGCGCACAGATTTGTCTGCCACACAGCAAATTAAAGATATTATCTCGCTGCAGGTTATATTGTGGAGCCGTGTGATGATGTTCAGCTTAAGCAGTGAATCCTAAATCTTTAGCTCCTCCAACCCAGGTTCACAATAAGGGACAGAGATAGAGCTTGTATAGTTTTTTTTTTTTATTTCAATTTTTTATTTATTTTTTTGCGGTGCCTTTGTCCCTCTCAACACGCGTTATGGATGACCAGCTTCAGCTGCTGTGGCACAAACGCACCCTTGGCGGACTCCTGCAGGGCCGTCTGCTTCTCGGAGCGGCGGAGTAATCATTTTTATCCCGCTGATTTCCCAAATAGAAATGGACACATATGATAAAAGTGTCGCGGCCACTCCACATGTCTGTGAACTAACAGGATTACACGTCACTTTCCAATGTTTTGCCGCGAATGGCCACAATATTGCGTGCCGGAACTTTGGCGGTAATATATGGCGAGAGACAAGTAGCTCTCTATGGTCTGTGATTATTTAGTCTGAATGAAACCAGTGATTTATGCCCATTTAGCTGAAAAGCCTTGTAAATTCCCCTCAGCTGCGTTTTCCCCTGGATGTAGAATGAGCAGAGTGAAAGTGACAACTGGGTTTGGTGTGGAATAGTGCGCCACGTCCCAGAGTTATATTTAATATACCTGACATGAAAAACGTGCCTACCTACTTACCGCCACCCGCAGCACAAAGGAAAAGCCGTGGCCTGCTGAGCGCCGGTTGAAGCGGAGAGTGGGAGTAAATAGCAAATTAGGAAATATGAACTGTTATGGCAGATAAACCACCAGCTATTAGAGCATGTTGAGATATGTAGCCAGGCGTCTGGTCAATCAACATTTGAGCTGCGTGCCCATTTTTTTTTTGTTTCGCGCTGCACAACAAGCTGGAGCAGAAAGCGGTGGAGTCGGGAGCGGTGTGCAAATGCCGCGCGATGTGGATGGGAGTTAGTGGAGCAGCGGCAGATTGTCCACTTGGATGGCTTGGCTCTGCAAGCATGATGGAGCCCTGTCCAGCATCTCAATGTCTCCAACACAAATAGGCACATTCATCCACTCCTCTCACACCATTACACCTAAAAGACTCGAAGCCAGCCCATCCATAAATAGACGCAAATTTGTTTTTTCGCTGGCACTGTGACCGAACAAAACACCGACAGAGGCGAGGAGGCCACAATATGTTGCCTATATTTTTCTGTTGCTGTTTTTTTTTTTTTTTTAGAAGATTGTTTTTTTGTAAGAAGGGTCCAGAGAGGAAGGGGGCTGTTTTCTGTTGTGTGTGTGCCCCCGTGGATTGTGACAGTCCTTCCATGAATGGCATCCTGGGGGGCCCGACTCAAATCCATTTATTTTTAATTTAAATTTTTTTTTTTTTTTTTTTTTTTTTTTTACAAAAAAAAAAGGTTTTCAAAAATCACAAACTGTGTAAGTTCATGTTGGACCAGTCACTCCGTCTGCTGTATTGCCATATGTATTGGAAACCATAAACGCATTGTCAGTCTAATCGTGAGAAAATCATGGAGATTCTGTAGAACACTGAATCTTGTCATGTATTTGAAAAAAGTGCATTGTTTTTATCATTTAAATAATCCCTGTTCAAAAGTGTATGCAGATTGTTCAGGGGTAGTGAGCACAGCCAGTACATGGAGGCCTTAGTCCTGGACGCAGCTGACCCGGATTTTATTCCGGCCTGAGGTCCTTTACCGCACGTCTTCCCCCCCTCTCCCTTTCCTGTCAGCCTACTTTGTAAAAAAAAAACGTCAGAAAAAGAATAAATAAGTGAAAAAGCCACAGTAAGCATGAGAGTTTGGGCTAGAGAGGATAAATTGGCATTATTTGTCCCCCACCCCCTCCCCACCCAGGCTGTGACACCCTGGGCAGTGAGCCATATCAACCATATTAAAAACCACCGTGACCTGTGAATAGAGGGTCAGCTGGTTAAAGATTGGTTTTAGGGGCTTCTCTGATTTCGTTCCCACTGGCAGACACAATAAAGCTTCTAATCTTCTTATTTAGAAATCCAGAGGCTGGCCATATCTTAATGAAGCTGTAATGAGCTGTTGAAAATCCCTGAATTGCAGGAGGGATTATTGAATCGAAACAACTCTGGTAATCATAACGTTTGAGTGGCCACTCAGTATTTACTGCCTATTGAGCCACCTTTTTATCCACTTAACCCAAACTGGATTGGCTCGTGGTTGTTGTTTTTTTTGTTTTTTTTTTGTTGCTGTAATTTTGACCCGCAGTGCTTTTGTGTTTGTTTACTCTCTGGAAAGCCCTGATGTGGTGGCTGCAATGCCAGGGCACCCAGGTGTGAATGTATGCTATCTGCCGTGTGATTACGAAGCGCTGAGAGGCTGCCGAGACAGGCAACCAGAGGAGACAAACAGCAGGATCTGTGAGCAAAAACAGATTTCACAAATAGGCACTTTGCATATGACTGACTTAGTGCTCGTCTTGTTGTATGAAGATGTTATTCTACCTGGACAGTGTTTATTACATCTTCTAATACTGCACACCTTAGTGCTAGAAAATAGTGTTCAGAAATTAAAACCGATTCAAATTAGGAAAGCTGTACTCAGATTGTGGGGATCCTTTCAGTCAGTTTGTGGAAAACAGACACTTACAGTAGGTAGAGCTTCCTGTTTAGCATCCTTTCACAGAGTGGAAGTGCCACTTCACTATTGAGCATTTGTCAGTTTATGGATGTTGCTGTCATGTCAGCTTTCCTGTACACATAGTGTGCAGCGCAGTGTGTAAATAAAAGAGAACAGACATAGATGCGGGGGACAGGAACACAACACATAGGCAGGAGGCGCTCGGTTCATACCTGCGAGGGTAGAATCACGGCATGGGAGACTACAGATGGAATGCATTTAATTGCACTTGACTGTTCAGTCATTGCTTTCATAATTGTTCCAGTTTTTCTTTTGTTCTTTTTTTTTTGTTTCCCTGACTGGCATTTGCTGAGTGCTTGCTTTTTGTTCATGTGCCGCTGCAGGTCTCAGCATCCGGGGCGCCCAGGAGGAGGACCCTCCAGACCCCCAGCTCATGCGTTTAGACAACATGCTGCTGGCGGAGGGAGTGGCAGGACCAGAGAAAGGTGGCGGGTCTGCGGCGGCGGCGGCTGCAGCCGCGGCCTCGGGCGGGGCAGCCGACAACTCCATTGAACATTCTGACTACAGAGCCAAACTCACGCAGATCAGACAGATCTACCACACAGAGCTTGAGAAGTACGAGCAGGTAAGGAGGGATCCTCTCAAATTCCAGAGTCATGTTTCTTCCCAAAAATTTGTGTCAGGATTGAGGCTCTGCTTCACTCCGGTTTACAGTGCCCACAAGTATTCATACTTCTGAACGTTTTCGCCATTTATCAAAGTAGGATAGGAAAAGTTACATAGATTTTTTTTAGCTACCCTGTTTTGGCTTAGGAAATAAATCCTCACGTGTTGATGCTAACCAAGTTTAACCTTGGGAATGGTGTGTTATGGATGATATGCGGTGTTAATTTTCTATTGCACAGCGTTTTGCATGCAGGCAGAGAACAGATAACCTTCCTTCACATGCCTGCTGTGCCCAATACATAATTTTTTAACTAAGCTTTGCCTGGTTTTCTTTCCATAATTGCGGGGGGTACGATTTATAGTTGTTCGGTCGGCAGATTCTTCCTTAGCTGTAGATCTCTACAGCTCCTCTAGAGGCACCACAGGCCTTTTGGCTGCTTCCGTAATTAGTGCTCACCTTCTCCAAGGTGGATAGCCACGAGTTGCCAGATTTGTAGTTGTGCCGCCTCCTTTCCATTTTCAAATGATGGATTGAACAGTCATCCGTTAAATGTTCAAAGTCTGGCATATTGTGGTTTAACCAAACCTTGCTCTGTGTTCCTTGGTCTTCATGTTGCTTTTTGTTCACTGATGTTCTCTAACAAACCTCTGATGCTTTCACAAAACAACTGGATTACACTGAGATTACATTACTCACAAGTGAAGGCTGTTTACAAATTAGATGATTTCTGCAAGCAGTTGGTTCACTGGATTTTAAAAGATCATGAAAAAAAGCTATTTTTTCTGTAAATAGTGTCAGTATATAAGCCCAATAAAATACACTGAAGATTGTGGTTGTCATGTGGGTGAAATGTTGGAAAGTTTAAATAGCAGGCAGTTAAAATCCTTGTATTTTTTTTTCTTTGCATTTTATCTAGTTAAAAACATTTTTCTCTGTGTTCTGTTTAACTGTTAAAACTTTTACATGACTTCCTTATGGAAATGTTGAGATGTATTTCAGAGTTTAGGTTGCTTCGGGGAGCGCAGCTTATGCCCTCCATTACGGCGAACATTCCTGGTAATATGATGAGAGAGAACGGCTCAGGAAAATAAATTGCAGTATTATGCACTGCGTTGTAGATGATTATAGAGATCCCACAGATTGTACTCGTCATCTTTGTTCAATAAAAAGTATGATCAGCTCCTTCGCCTAGCACTTTGAGCTTCCCATTAAGCACTGAGGCATTATGGGTCGAGAGAAAAGGTGTAACAGTGATGCCTCAGCAAGCCAGTGAGCTAAATTAGACTAATTTACTCTGTGCTTTGCGAGAGGAGGTACGGGGGCACACAACACTTTGCCAGGAGTAAATGCATCTTTCTTAAGGGTGTTTCCGTGTTTTAATTATCTAAATGTAAATACTTAACGAATTTTACTTAGAGTAATGAGCTAAAGTGTGCACTGTGTAAATGAGTTATTCTAATTAATCTTGTATGAACTACTGGTTTAACAGAAGCTGGTTTTAGCTCACTCTGTTTTATTGCCAAGCAAAAGTTGCGAATGCACATTTATTGAAAGATGACTTCATCTGTTGTGTCATCAGAGTCACATGAGTACCAAAGCACTCTCCTGAAGTGAACTTGATGAATGAAAAATGGAAATAACTTGAAAAATCAATCAGTGGCTTTTTTTTTTTTAATGTTTGTGATTTCAAATGACTCACTGTGGTTGTTTATCCCTTTCTGTTTCCTTTCAGGCATGTAACGAGTTCACCACCCATGTGATGAACCTGCTGAGGGAACAATCCCGCACGCGGCCCATCTCGCCCAAAGAGATCGAGCGCATGGTGGGAATAATCCACCGCAAGTTCAGCTCCATCCAGATGCAGCTGAAGCAAAGCACCTGCGAGGCTGTCATGATCCTGCGCTCCAGATTCCTGGACGCCAGGTCTGTGGATTGGGTGTGTTTAGTGTACATCTGTGCACAGTGGATGGCAAAAGTCCATACACTATTGTTAAAATGCCAGGTTTTTGTCACGTTAAAAAAAAAAAAAACAGTGAGAAAACGCCTTTTCCACCTTTGTTTTGATCTACATCAGCTGAAAAACTCATCACTTAGGAGGAAAAAACTTAAAAGTCTAAAAATAAACAGTAACAACCTGGGTGCATAAGTGTACACACTAGCAACTTTACTTTATTAAAGTATCTTTTGATTGGATTTACTGTCAGTATTTAGTCTTCCTGGCATCATAGCTGCCATCGGTAATAAAGAATGCAATGACCTGCAAGTACAGTTCAAATGCTCCTGTTGGATTTTCATGACATTTGCTAATTTGCATCCTTTCGCTAAAGCCATTATTTGCAAAGAAGTTACAAAAGATAGACTAATCTCATTGCACAATGATGTCAGTCAGGGAAAGAGCACAGATAAACAGAAACTAGTCAGGGAAGCTAAGAACCTCAGCCTTTAAGAGGAACAAAGAAGTACCTGTAAGAAATTTTGGTTTGTGCTGGTTGTACAAGGGACAGCAGTCTTTGGTATTCTCTATATATCTGAACTAAATAAGGTATGGTTAGGAGACAAAAGCTTTTTCCTCCCAAAGAAAACATTCAGGCCAGGCTAAATCTCCCAAAACCTTGTGGAAGAATGCGTCATGGTCAGATGGAACCAAACTGCAACCTTTGGGCACGATTCCAAAGCATTCCTTTGACACAAAAAGAAAACACCAGGTCAAGAAGTATTTCTTTATCTGCGTCACAGTAAGAAAAAATAAAATAAAATTTTTGGAACGGCCTAGACAGGGCCGTAACAAAATCTGACAGAACATTTTTTAAGTCTCCAGAAATAGAATGAAAAGGTGTTCTATTAAAGTATGAAAGTTGTTTGTACTCAGTCAACCAGATTGTTGCAACTTTTTAAACATGTTTCTCCCTAACAGATGTTCGTTTTTCCAGTAAAATTACATATGTCACATTAAATGGGCACAAATCTCAGAAAATTATTTCGATTGGTCAAAAGTTTGTGCGTAACAAAAACCTGTGACTTTTAACAAGAGTGTGTCCACTTCTTGTACCCATAGATGTGTGTGTATGTCTATTAGGTGTGCAGACACTTCCCTTTCCTTCTGGATGACCCACATAGACAAACCCAGGGGGCGTTTGCAGACTTTTGTGCAGGTCTGGAGTTACGCTCACCTTTCTAGCACAGCGCACAGTACGAGCGCCGCAGAGATGCATGGATTTAATTACGTCCATGTTCCTTGCATTATCCATTTTGAGGACAATCACGGCCCCACACCTGAGAGCAGTTAAGACCAAATGAAATGGGGGGACGCGTCATGTTTAATGGATGGAAGGGAGGTCATCAGCAGGTGTTGTGGATTACCCTAATCACTAACAGTAACCGGGCAGGGTGTGGAGCTATGCCGGGAGCTGCACAAGTTCTGGCCAAGCAGGCCAAGTGGAAGCACATTTGCTGCTCGCCGCCTGCGTGGAGCGCGGTAAACAAGGCAAAATAAGCAAATGCTCAACAACATGATAAGTAGTGCCCTTGGGAGGGAAGGGGACCCAGATCTAGTTAGAGTTTTCCTTGTTTCTGCTGCTGGAGCCAGGGCTGTGGCACTTCAGGAGCAATGCTCAACTGTGCATGCCGTGATTTCTATAATGCACCGAGATGCACTCCGACTGGGCTTTGCGCTCCGTCACGGGGCCCACCCATCCGCTGCACTAAACTCTCCACATTACACGCTTGGATTGGGGATTGGAGACCAACAGACCAAATTAAACATTGTATGTGTTTTGAGACCGCGCGCACTTGTGTGTGTCAGTTTATCGGGGTCCGAGTACGCTCCGTTATATGTGCAGGACACAATATTCTGCTCCCGGGGGCCCTTAAAAACAACTCCTCATTATATTCACTATTTATGTGTGAGGCTGATTGTGCAGTCAAAAAAATGGACGGGTTCACGCTGGTCTCGCTAACAGGCCCTTTTCTGTCTTTTTTTTTTTTTTTTTTTTTTTTTTGCTCTCCACTCAGGCGAAAAAGGAGAAACTTCAGTAAGCAGGCGACAGAAATTTTGAACGAATATTTCTACTCGCACCTCAGCAACCCTTACCCGAGCGAGGAGGCTAAGGAGGAGCTGGCCAAGAAGTGCAGCATCACCGTTTCCCAGGTGGGTAGCGCTCCTCTAACAGTGGGGCTTGCTGGGCAAATCGAGGTGGGGGAGCCTAGAGGGATCGTTACAGTGGGTCACACCACTGAGACACAATGTCCTCTGCTAACCTTGACATTGTGACTGCCTAATGATGCTTCAGTCAAGGCCGGCCCCAGTCAGTCAGAGCGGGGCCACGGGGAAGGGAGGCCTATATCATCTTAGCCTCAATCATAGCACTCTGCTGTCCTTCCTTACTGTGGCTCCCCTGACATTTTTCCTTCTCATTCCCATCCACCATGTTTCCTCTCTCCCTCTCTCTCTCTCTCTCTCTCTCTCTCTCTCTCTCTCTCTCTGTGTTGCCCGGTCAGTCGTTCAGGTCATAAGCTGGGGAGATAAAAATGGCATCATCCATTACTTTAAGAAAAGCAGTTAAGGCTGGTGCTTCAAAACTCTGGGTGAAATTGGGTATTTATCCGTATGTTTTCCCTTCAAGTGGCTTGGTAGGAGTCTGCTAATTCACTGTTATACCTCACCCTTAAAGATGAAGCTTTCCCCTCTTTCTATATATCATAGCCTTCTCATTGGGTACACCTGAAGGCAATATTTCTCACACCTAACACCCCCCCCCCCCCTACACATCCAAAGTATTATTATCCTGTGCTCTCCTTTTTTTTTTTTTTTTTTTTTTGTTCTGCTGTGATTGTGACTACTATCAAGATTTCTATCCTCTGTTGTTCTGTGGCTGTCCTCCTGAGACACAATAACATGGAAACATGAATCTATACAATTATCTGCAGTGTTTTGTGTGTGTGGGGAGGGGGTATATTGAGTGTAGTCGTGAAGAGTCAGATACTGTAAAAGCCCATTCTTTTTTGCCTTCAGGGGGTGGGAAGCACCATCACAGTATCACAGGTATGTCATAACCTCTCCTGATCCACTGTTTTCATGTTCTTTGAACCTCCTTTTTGTTATTTAAATTTTTTTTTTTTTTGAATGTTGTAGGTTTACAGTTTTCTCTACTGCACAGAACCTTTTCCCCCTCTCGCACATTGATTAATGCTAATGTTAGAGAAAGGAATGTGAAGTTTGACTTTACATTTGAAGAGTTTATGACAACATTCAGCATTTACCTACAATTTACCTGCAAGCCTCACAGATCAATTGTTGCATCACACTCATGTAATCACTTTATTGTGTGAAACGATGTGTCACATTCCTCTTTTAGTCATTTATCATAATTTATTATTTTTGATTTTCCTTTTTTTAAATTTTATTCAGTGCTACGATTAATTTTGGTTTGTGTTTTTTCTACGTGTTTCTCCACCCAGGGCACTGTTGCTTTGCAATTGAGTGAAAGAAAAACTCAGTCCATGTTGATATTTTCCAGTAGTTTTTTTAAGTACCTAGATTTTTCAGAACACCATTTTTTTTGTTTCTGTTTTTGTTTTAATACAATAAAGTTTTTTTTATATTACATCTATCTTTTAAATAATCTATAATTTGTGCAGATTAATTCAGTCTAGTTTTGACTGGTCCAGACATTGTTGCTTTTAATCTGGCCCAATTCTAAATTGGTCCTAATGCCCGACAAATAGGACAGAGGTTTTGTTAATCTGCAACTCTAGATACAAATCTTAGGGTCAGGTTTACCTTTGTATTTAGTTTAAACTTTAGTTTGATCAAAGGCACTCCAAACAGATTAATAAATCTGTGAAATATATCTTTTAACTTAGCAACAACATGAAGACCTTTTTCGGTCCTCACTTTACATCAAATTCCTCACTTTACTTGTAAAATGAGCAAAAAATATGCTTGCTCAGCTGCGAGTACAAGAAAAAACAGAGACAGGTCTTACACCGTGGGAAATGCATGGGGCACCCCATGCCCATTAACTGGACATGCAAATAAACAATACAAAATTTCAGTGTGATGCAACTGACAAAACTTGGAGTGCCAATGACGCCCTTGACAGAAGTGCGCTCTGGGCAGGAAGCCATATCAAAACCACTGTGGCATTTTGGTATAGATCTCATAACACCCTTCCATTCTGGCTGGTAATGCATGAGTCTAAAGCTAGAAACTTGGTATAAGGCTGTGTGAAACATGTAGCCGTATATGAGTAATCCCTCACAGTGAAGGAACCGTTTCAGAGTCACAAGCGTCTCACGGTGCTTGCATTGAAGACCTGGCTGAGTCATCTTTTAAACTGCCCGTAGCTCTTTTTATGCTGCTTTGTTGATTGCACACGGAGTTCATTAAGTAAACACCATCCGTTGTGTATGGTATGCCAATATCGCTCTGCGGCTTTGCTCAATGCATCATCGCTGATGAAACACCCAGCATCAGTTTAGCAGGGATCATTTAAAATTCCTGTGATGTGCAGACGTCATCCCTGAGAAAAAAGCCTCGGTGATTGATTTTAAAATGCTTCAGTCTGGCAAAGTTTAGAGGGAATACTTTACAATGCCCCTGTTTCATGCGGCTAACTTGGTTTCATGTCTCGGCTCCTTTTAAAACACATCACTGAAGTTCAGTCGTAGCCGACGTTGACATCTCCTCGGTGCATCTATACATGCAGGTCACTTTCCCTGCATGTTGCAACAAAAAGCATGACATTAGACTATTTTTATTCTTGTCCAACACTTTGGAGGCCCCCCCCCGTTGATATGAGTTTTTGACTGAAACGTCACATTCAATCCCTAAACCTGCTTCCAGTGCAAAGATTTGTTATTGAAGTTTAAATAGGCATGTTGTTGTTTTTTCTGATCTTGTTTGACAATGAAAAACTGAAGGTGTTGTGATGGCATCTTGTCTGATTTAAAATTATGTATTGCAGAAATTATTAGAGAGGGTTTGTGCATTGCCATAGATTGCCCAGAATCAGGATGCCAAATTAAGTAAGCTAAAACTGTTTGAATAATAACACCAAATAATCATCATTCCATGCGATTTTTATCTTGTCTGCATTGTCTTACACAATCTGTTACTTTTAGGAAGCTCATGTTTAACACTGCAGTCTCACAATCGGACTCTTTCCGAACACAGAAGTGAAGTGATTGCGCTGCCTCCCAAAAGACTGAAGGGAATTAGCTCTGCAGATTGGGTTTTGCCCCGCACCTCACGCTGCAGTGCATTTGCTCGTTGTTTAGCTAAACTGGAGGATAATTAAAGCCAGAGTAATAGTGTGCAGGACAGAGGATTGTGGAGGAAGACGGTGTCCTCAAAGATTTCTTCACGGATAAAGAGAAAATAAACAAAATTAAGACAAAATGGTATTTAAAGTGGGAATCAGTCAAAATCTGTTGCAGGATTTGGTGGCTGTTTCTTGTAATGCTGTGATAATATCTGCTAAAGTAGTGCATGGCCTACTCATAAAGGGATAACATAGATTTTTTTTTTTATTTATTTTCATAAAAGTGGATTTGTTTAATACACTGCATTCGCATTTGGTTAAATTAAGCAGAGCGTTAGAAAACATTTCTATGATTTTTGTTGGTTTGTGGGCACAGTGCAGGCCGTCCAAATGAGCGAGAATATTGCACGGTGTTTGGCCCTACAATCTACTGTAAGCAGGTTAAGTAAAAAGGATGATGGCCAGGGCTTTCATTGCTTCCAATTAAACCTTGCTTGTTAGTTTAACCTCTAGGTAAACCCATCAAACAATTGATGTCAAGGAAGCCCTGCCAACTGTGGGCCTCGCCTGAATGGTCATTAATTTTAATTGCCTAGATATTAAAGATTTAGAGCGCAGAGACGTGCAGGATAGAAATGATCTGATGTCCTGCAAATCCAGTCAGTTTTTACACCACAGCATTGGCGGGCTGCTAGGGATATTAAAATTTAAGCACATGGGTGGAAATTAAATAAAGCGTCATTAGGGGCAGCTGCTCTTTGGCTGGTCCAGCCGTGGGCTGCAAGGGCCTGAGAGGGGGGCTGCAGCACAGCGACAAGACACTCTAATTTATAGGGCCATTAAAAACAAGCATCATCTCATTATTATTCTGCTGTTATTGCAGAGCCAGCATTCGCACATAAGGTTCACTCCTCGTGCAACTTTTCAGTGTATGATTGTGGATGTCATCAGTTCAATAAAATTAATACCTGCGCCGCAAGTTGGAACTGGATATGGCTGTAGCCGAAAACCAAATTGTAACATTAATTTCACCACTTTTTTTTTTTTCTTATGAAATTTGGGTCCTGCATTACCCCCAAAATAAATTAAGAAATACACCACATTGACTTGGGGAAACTATATGAGGCTCACACTGGAGTTGTAGTATACAGATTATTGTGGTTCAGCAAGCAACAAGATTTATTCAACCCTAAGCCATGCTGCTAAATAAATAATTCAAAATAGGTCAGGCACATTTTGGACAAAAACAAACAATTATAACATTTGGTAACTGTAAGATTCCGAAAATAAAGCATTGGCTATTTATTGTTAGAAACGACATTCTCACCGTAAGATAGTCTTGAGTAAAAGTACCACACCTGTACACAATTTACAAAAGAATTCAAAATAAAAATGTTGTCACCTTCCTGAAATAAGAATTTTCTCAGGGCAATAAGTTAAGTTGATTTAGGCAAAAATGCAAACTGGAAAAACCGGACTTTGCCATTATTTTAGGAAGGTGACATTATATAAAAAGTCAGTAATGAATCGTGTTTCTTCTGCTGTTAAAATAATCAATATTTTTTTAAATACTATTATTTTTGGAAATATGCACCAATAGGTTAGGGAACGGCAGCACAATGGTACCCTATTCTCTAGATAGCTAAGCAAAACTTTGGTCATGGTGGCACTTTTTTTTCTTTCTTTTTTTTTTGATAATTTATCAAAATAAATGTAAACCTTATGAGCCTTATGAATGGTTTTAAAACTGTAACTTTGTTAAACCTTAATATCAGCCGATATGTGCCATCATATAATACTTTGGATGTTCCAACAAAACTTTAAAATCTTATTTTACTTTTATAATTGATCATTGTGATTAACTGCTTCGTATAGCTGCATGTCTTTACTCCACTGTAGGTGTTTATTAATTTTATTAAGAAAGAAGTTCTCCAGATCACCAGTTGTGCATGCATACAAACACACAGAAATGTTCTGTTGGTGTTTTAGTCCTGTCATATCATAAATAAAATATCAGTTTGGAACAAGAATCTTAAACAATGTTTCAGTAATATTTTCAGACAATTATGATCATTATTTTTTTTTTACAGTTTATTTTCTGTCCGTTTTTCAGTTGTTTTTTTTTTGTTTGTTTTTTTTGCAAAATCGGACATTTCCTAACACAAGCTAAACATCCTATAGCTTTATTTACCAACTTGCCTTATCAATTGATATTGTGCATTCTTCGAAGAAATTGTATTTTTATGAGGTGTCAAGCAACTGGAGTTACTGGAGTGGAATCAGGCAGCATTCTTTAGAGAACAAAACTCTGAATGTTGCTAACTTTTCACCAGCCTTTAAAACCAGTCCAGATAGAGAAATTCTGTCACACTGACTTTAATGTTAGTGCAATAGGAGCCTCTTGTGTTTTAATTTTGTCAGGAGACAGATGTGAGAGTGTGTCATGCTCCCATCCATGAGAAGACACAAGTGGCTCCTGATTACAGCTTAATTAGCTCGTGTACCCGGCGGACATCACTGCAGAGGCTGGGAATTGGGTACTTGATGGACCCAAACATGACATCTTGAAACAATCTCACTGCTGAATGCACGCTGCTGTGGCTGCTTGACGTCTGACTCCTCTTGCTCCTCCTCCCTCTGCTGTCTCCCACACACAGGTATCCAACTGGTTCGGCAACAAAAGGATCCGGTACAAGAAAAACATCGGCAAGTTTCAGGAAGAGGCCAACCTGTATGCCGCCAAGACTGCCGTGAACGCGGCGCACGCTGCAGCCGCTGCAGTGCAGAACAGTCAGGCCAACTCCCCCACCACTCCCAACTCCGGTAGGCATTCCACCATATAGCAAAAAACAAAAACAAAAAAAAACTAGATAAAAGATTTGCCCTCAGCCTCAGTCCTAAACCTGCTGCCTTTCTACCACACTCACTCATGCACCATTCACACTGGCAAGAGTGACAGGCTCTGCTCCCAGCTTGGGGATCACAGTGTCTCCTGTCTATAAGACAGTTGATGCCAAGCAAACTCATGCATAAAGAGAGCGTTCCTGACTTGTGAACCGAGAACACATGTATTTTGGGGGAAATAAAGAAAAAAAAGTGAGAATATTCAGAATGATGCCATGGGATTCGTTTTCCCTTGACTTTGTCAACCTCTTGTTGTTTGACAGGTAACGGCATGTAGTCCAACTGAATAGTTTGAGATTTTCAAAAAAACAACCTAAATGAAACATAATTGCTAGGGGCATCTTATCAAGGGTAATATGGGATGTTGTGGAGTTTACGGTGCAGAAATATAATTATTTCTCCTTGTCGCTTTTACGTTACACTTTGCACACTACGTTACATCTCAGTCCCTTTCAGGTCATCAAACATTTATTTTTTTTTTTTTTTACCAGCAAATACAAAAAGGAGTTTTCAAATCATTTCACTGATTTTTGGGTGAAAGCTTTTGGAAAACAGGTTCAGTTTCACTAGTCACACCCAGGCTCAATAACTGCATGCAGATCAAGGAAGTCCTCAAGTAGAACCCATATGCAACATCAAGTACGCTAAAAGATCTAAAAAAAAAAAAGCAACACATCATGTCAGAACTTGAAAAACAAGAATGGGCAAGACACAAAGTTACTGATATCTATCAGTCAAGAAATGGCTACAAAGCAATTCCTGTGGCCTTGGGACTCCAGTGAACCAGAGTGATGATTATTGACGACAGTTAGAGAAAACACAGAACCTTCTCCTGAGTACCCTGTCTGCCAAAATTAATCCATAAGTGCATCGGTTACTTCTCAAGAAAGATACAAAAGAACCCAGAACAACATCTAAAACTAGGTAGCTTAAGGGCTCATTTGCATTGTTCTATTTTAGGGTTCATGATTGTTCAGTATGATTGAGACTGAGTAATAGTTGCATCATTGGCATTGTTCCAAGGCAAAAAAAAAAATAAAAAAAAAATGCACCTGACCAAAAGAACACAAAGACCCATCTCATATTTGCCTAAAAACATCTTGATTGATTTCAAATGAGACAAAACTGGAACTTTTTTTAGAATGTGTGCATCATGTCACATCTGGTGTGAAACTGACAGCACATCAGCCATCAGTCCATGGCCTTAAACGTAAGCAAACCCATGCAACAGAACAATAATTAAAAGCACACAAGCAAGTCCACCTCTGTACGGCTCAAAAGTAGACGGGCTTAAGTTCACTGAGTGGCTTCGTCAACGTCCAGATTTAAATCTGATTGAGATTATGTGGCATACTTAAACGAGCCATTTTTCCTAGAACGCTTCCATTGAGGCTGAATTACAAAAATTCTGCAAGTCAGAATCCACAGCGATGTAGAAGAGTCAACGCCAGTAGGTGCTACCACAATGGCTGTCACAAGCACTTATAAGGTTTGGGGTGTGATTTATTTTTCACAAATGGGCAGGTTGGTTTGGAAACTTCGTTTTGTATTTGCTCTAGTCTTTTTCTGATTTTAAAACTTGTTTGATCCAAAATCCTTAAGGGGGGTGAATACTTTTTGAGGGCACTGTATATTTATTAAAAATGTAGAAATAGAGCCACAAAGCTGTTGTCCATTTGAATAAACAATGTTTAACTGAGATTGGACTTGGCTGACCTGCGTTGGGATGTGGTAAGCTTATGAAGTGGTCCCTCTTTCTTGCACCCAGGATTCCAGATGAAAGATGAAGAGTTTCAGCTGGATTCTGCAGAGAGCAAAAACACTCTTTTAAGCAACATGTTTACTGGTACTGCTCTTTTCATAAGCTTCTTATTGTCTTTGTCATGTACCATACGATGCCTCCCTGTCAGATTTAGCCTGGAAAGTAGCTGATGTGGAACAATTGGGAGCTTAGGCGACCCAACCACATGTAGAGCCGGTCCCCCCTGTGTGTCGTGTGATCCTCATCCCATTTGTGTTCATCACATTCGCCATGAGATATTTGGTCCTTCTGCATTTCGTACCTCCTCTGTTTGGCTCCTTGCTTCCCTCCCTCTGCCCTTGTATTTGCTTGCTCTGTGGAGGCTTTATTCTGTGTACTTGTCTGCCTGAGTTGGGTTTGTTTTTACAGACGCACGCGTGTCACTTGTGCGTGGGCGGGTGTGTGTCTGTGCTTCTCCCTTTTTATAGTCCTCTCATGTATATTCAGCCACTTACATCTTCCCTCTCCAGGTTCTTCAGGTTCTTTTAGCCTCCCAAACACTGGGGACATGTTCTTGAGCATGCAGAGTCTGAATGGGGAATCTTACCAAGGGGCACAAGTCGGAGCCAATGTACAGTCACAGGTAGGACCACCAATCAGGGACAGTTCCTCAGATGTCACCACAGAGAGCTGTCCTTGTCTTGCCTGTGTACTGAGCCATCCACAGTGCAGTCTGAAGCATGTTAAACCGAAAATAGAAAATAAGAAAAAAAAAAAAAAACATGCTGTGTGAGGGCAGCTCAAATTACCCAGTGAGGCCTCCAATAATATCCCACTGTATGAAGTGTTTACTGACTATTTCGCTTTGGATGGAATATTTTGGCAGCCAAAATATAATCCCACCCCACTGCTACCATGCCAGGAAACAATTTCCTGGTTCCGAACGTTTTTTGTAAATGCATTTGGCTTTGACTTGGGCTCTTGGGTTTGGTAATGGGTTTCTTTGGTACTATATTTCCCCTTTATTTCCTGTGCTGTGTTGCTGTCCTCCTGTCTCCTTCTGTTATTGTTTGTGGTCAGTGTCTTCTATCTTGTGATTTTATTATCAACCTGGACAGTTTAACTTCTTAAAGCCATTATGGATGTGCTTTTTTTTTTTTTTTTGCTTTCTTTAATGCTTTCATTATAATTTTCCTTGTTTATCAACCCATAGCTACGGTCCAGAACAGTACATCTAAGCATGCTTGTCTCATTGGTATGCTTTATTTCATAAGATAATTGGTTAGCTGCATTATCTAGTTAGAACTCTGGCTGTTTTGGGAGTTTTTAAAGCTTTTGATTTTATACAAGTTAGCATCCCTTGCTTTACCTAGCATGTTTGCAGTTATGTTTGGACTGCTGGGAGGCAGCAAACTGACCACTTTGTGCACCTTTTCTGTCCCTTTAGGTGGATACCCTGCGCCATGTTATCAGTCAGACGGCAGGATACAATGATGCTCTAGCAGGAAACACCATGTATAGCCCACATGGCCTAAATGTAAGTTGAAGATCCAATGCTATATGATAAAGCAAAGTCAGCTGCACCTTCTGTAGTACTGCGTTCATCATCAAGTACACTGTTAAAGGGCTAGTAGATGACTTGGAGTGTAAAGCCTGATTTGTGCACAACCGCAAAGTCCGCTCAGCCATATTACGCCATTTTGGCTAGCAGGACCCGTCACACGGCCAAAGGTTTTTGCTCCGTGCACCTACGAAAATTCTTAACTACGCGGACAGTCCCGTGCAGAAAATACATGGCAGACGAGCAAGAGCTTCTTCTGGCGGAGATTCATACATATATCAACAAATTAACAGTTCCTGGAGAGAAATCGTTGTCACTCTTGGAAGAAAGGAAGAGGCTTTAAAATATTGGAAACAACTGTGTTTTTTCACTTTTATGTGTAGTGGGGTGTAGTACACTTGGCATAGGAGCACAACACTGCCCTCTAAAGTCCAGGAGGAAAGGTTGCACCGAGCATAAATGCTGCAGACGTTTTGTTGCTACATCTCATTTCTGAGTGGAATAAATGTGCGATTAAAATTCCAGATTTTTTGGACCTTGTTTTGGTGGGTTATGCAAGTTATATTTTATAATCCATTAAACCAATTGTGCCCAACATTTTGCCTAACATTTTCCATTTTAAGAATTAAAAATTAAATCTATAAAAAGCGTCCGTCCTCATCAACTGCTTGTGCTGGCAAGCCAGATTTGTAATGCCCTTTTAATTTTAGTGGGGGGGCTAAACCAAATTAAGCCCAAGGGCCACAAATGGCCCCCAGGCCTCACTTTGGACATTTTAAACCATTGTCATATTTGCATCCTATTATTATTTACACAGGAAATGGAAATAGGAAGAAATGCGTCACAAATGATCTTCCTACATGAAACATAATGAAACAAAGCGTTTCCAGTCAGAGTAACTGTTTAATGTAAAAGTGAAGCAGTGTAAAATGCTGAAATATTGTAATGTTATGTAAACCCTATTTCACAGACTTTTACACTACTTTGCTTTACCTTAATGTTAGAAAATCATCCAGAGGCCACCTTGTTTGTTAGTATCTATCATGCAAGCATAAATTTGTGGCACTTCTCCCTTCATTTCCCATGTCTGTAATCATCGGCTTTTCTGTTAATTAAAAAATAGAGTTTGTATAAACTGTTAAAATTTTCTGTTTGGGAATTGTTTAAAGCTGGTGGAAGTCTCCTTTGGTCTTGGCCCATCTTGAACTAGCTTTTAGCCAACTGATTTGGCACAATATTAAATAGTGATGCAAGGAGAGTTATCTACTGCAGGGAAAACATCAAAGTTTTTCAAAGAATCTCCTTAAAAACACTGAACTATCCCTTTAATGTGATATTTAACTTTTATGTAACAAAACCAGAATGGCCTAATTCTATTTGTTTATCTTTTCGAAGAATCATCTGTGTAATGTTGCCACTTCATCACCTGATATTATTGTGTTCAGCGTCACTTTGTCTCAAAATATGAATTATATTAAAATCAAGTATCCTGCCGCATATTTCACTGCGTTTCAGCTGTTTTGAAATGCTTTGGAGAATTTTCCATGGACTTCTCCTCATTATAAAATATGAACATGTGATGGCCCGAAGCCTTTTCCAGACGTGAACTCCATCTTTCCTGATGAGGTTTGATATGGCGCCTTTTTGTAAAGCAACGCATAATCTGAAGCCATTAGAGTAAAGATTAATTTTCTTGATGAGGGAGGAAGAAGAGTGAGGGAGCGGATGAGAGAGAGAGAGAGAGAGAAATGGTATCCGACAACTTTCTCTCTGCAGTGTATCAGAGCTGCTCCCTTTTTACATTGTTACTGTATGCCTGCTGGGTAAAATGTACACACACACATTCAAATATCACTCGAAGCCGAGGCATCAAAATAGAATAACACAGTTACCTCTTACTGAAAATTACAGGAGGATTTCTGTGAAATGAAATTAGCATGTTTTATGTAAACAAGTAGTGGCAGTTGTTGTTTTTTTTTTTCCTTTTTTTTTTTTTTTAAGAGTTCAGGGTTTTAGTGTCATTCTGGCTTTTCTGTTGCTGTATTGCTGTAAGCTATTTTGGCATGTCAGCTCTAAACAGGATCAAGGGTTTTCCACTTTCTCCCAAGGTTTCTCACTTCCATGTGCAGTGTAGACCTGATGGTTCGCTAGAGCAGACTGATACAAGTAACAGAAACGTAATACAAAAATTTCAAAAAGTGGATTACTCCTGTAGCACAGCTCCTTTTTCCTCTTTTTTTTTTTTTATTTTGCAACAATCCACCCAGCGACTTCTACATGTATTTGCAGCGACTAACCTTTAGCTTTGTTGACGGTGACGTAGAGAGATCCAGTAAAGGCTAGGTCACGCCTGGAGCAAAGCATAGTCAGGCTGGCTAGGACTGGCTTTCTTGGAGAGGCCCTGCCTTGTCACTTTCACTCAGCTCTCCCCACCTCACCCAGCCGAGCCCTCCCTCTTCTTGACTGACAGGAGAATATGTAGCGACAAGCTGTCGGCTGCTGCTGAAATCTGCTTAGACACTGATTTCAGGGACTGCTCCCATTGGTTCGGACAAGAGACAAATTTGTTTCCGGGTGTCTCTTTGCTGATGCTGCTGTAATGCAAGGACCGGACTAATCTCATCGTCATATCTGGAGATACAATTCGGCAAAAATGCGTTTGCTTCCGTTTAAGACGTCTTCTTGAAAAACCTCCTGCCCTTTTGTTGCACTTGCATAAATGCTTTAGATTATCAAGCAAATTGCAATATCAAACAACGAATCTAAGTAAATATAAACTGCCATTTTACAAGATGATTTCATTTTCCAAGGGAAAAACGCTATCCAAACCAGCCTGGCCATATGTCAAAAAGTGATTTACCCATAAACCTCAGGGCGGCTGCCATGTTGGGCTCCAACAACTGATTGCAATATGTTGCTATAAGTCTGTCACAATTCTGCAGGGGTTTTTGACCTTTTTTGCAGAATTGTTTTAATTCACCGACGTGTTTAAAGTCACGTCATAGCATCTTGGCCACTTAAAAACCAGCGTTTTTTTTAAGCCTTCCAGTGGGGGGGGGGGGGGCTTGTTGATGGGCTAACCCTTTAGGTTATTGTCCAGCTGATAAGCCAAATCCGCTTGAGCTTAAGGTTACAAACTGATGCCATGGCATTCGCCTTGAGGATTCTCTGGTGGAGAGCATAATTCATTTTTCATTGTCGAATCAAGAACGACGACCTTAACTGTGACAAGAGAGGCCTGCCATGCCTTAGATGTTGTTCTTGTTTTTTGTTTTTTTTCTTCCTGGGAAGGTTCCCCACTGTTACATGTTTTCTTTATTTGCATATAACAGCACTCTCTGTGGTTTGCTGGAGTCCCAAAGCCTTAGAATTGGCTTCATAAACCTTTCCAGACAGATGTCGATAACTTAAGTTTTTACTTGTTCTGGAATGTCTTTAGATAGGGACATGATGGTTACTTTCATGTTGTCAGACATAGTGTATTTAACGGATTTCTTGATTTTTACCGCTCAGCCATTAATCTAGCCTCGCTGTGGGTAATGAAATAAAGTCCAAACTATATAAACAAAAGTACAGGTTGATTTAAATAGATTTTTCCAATTAATGAAATCATAATTTGAAAACTACATTATATATTAACTCTTGTTTCCTTTGTTGTATATTAAAGATTGTTTGATCTCAAACAAGTGTGGCCATAAGAAAAAGTTTTAATCATCACATCAGTGAGATTCATATACGCTCTGCTGTAGTTGTTCACTCTCTCTTCTATTTTTAAAGACTAACCATTTGTTGTTGCAGCAAGTCTAACTTAGATCTTGACATTTTTCTCTTTGTGTCCCAGGCTAATGGAGGATGGCAAGGTGCAAGGACTCCATGTTCTGTGATCTCTCCCACGGAAGGACCTGGAAGTGTGCACTCGGACACCTCAAACTGAAAAATGCATCTTCCCCCTGCAGCGCAGCATGGACTTCATTTCCTGTAAAACAGAAGAGGAATTTAAAACATAAAAAAAAATAATAATAATTTTCCCTTAAGATTTCCTGCGACCGCAGTGCACACATGCACATGGCATCCTCCATTATGGACACCAAGTGTTTCCTGATCGCTTAGTGTTTTCTTCCATGAATCCACTGTAATCGCCATGCTTTTTACTCGTTTGTTGTGGCGGCAAACACAAAGACATGTACAAATACAAACGGCCCTCCAACATCACCATGCAAACTATCAGGATAATTATCTCCGGGCTCTGCTCAAAAATAACCGGGTGACATTTTAAACGCCCGTTTGTTTGATTCTCGTTTGATTGCCGCTCTCCATTTTTGATAATTGAGCTCTCTCCTTCCTTTTTCTTTCAATTAATGCAGCTGTTTCTTTGACTCTAATGCGCTTGCAGCCCTGTCCGGCGACTCAACAATGCTCTCGCTGACAGCTCGGTGGCAGCTTTGCGGTTACTTTTCAAGATTTATTTTTGTCTCACAGCTGTGTACATGAGTGCGGGAAAATGACTATTCAAACTATGGAACATAAAGAAGCGTAATTGATGACTTGACTAAAACGTGACACGGTTCCATATTTTATAATTTGACATTTTGTTGTACATATGTAAACATTTCTTTTGTACTGCTTATGGAATCAACAAAGCTCCCCCCGCAGTAGATCATCCTGACACGGCACACGGGAGCCCGCCCCATTACGCTGGAAAAGTTGTACATAATATAGCTTAAGAGTAATTAAACATCCAACCAATCAATTCGCCGCTTTCTTACCTCATTCATAGAAACCAGTCATTTTCAACACATTGGTAGCTTAGAGTGCTCACTTACTACCTCTAAACAATATCACCAACATAATGTCTTTCTTTTCTTTTTCTTTCTGGTCTATATTTGATGGTTTAAGCCACTTCTTTTGATTACATCTCCCAACAGTGTAAACTCTTCATTCTCTATGTAATCTAATGTATATTTTAATCTTTTAATAAAATGGTGTTGCTGTGCTGCAACTCAAAATAAAAAAAAATAAAAAAATAACAATATTAACACAATGGGGAAACACAGACAGGGATAGGGGCGAAGGAATTGTTGGTTAATGGCTTTTATCGAGGGGGGTGATAAACACCAAACAGTAAAACTGTTGTAAATACCGAAGGGGAAAAAAAAACATTTTGAATGTTGCTCATCTTGTTACTAAACCGTTCAGAAAAAAAGAAAAAAAAAAATCACTATAAAAAGTGTAATGCATAGAGGTTTCAGTATTCAGAACTGCACATTTTCAGCTCTGTTCAACAGGGTTCAAGACTTATTTTTCTCTTTTTTTCTATTGTATGTGATTCTGAAACTGAAAAAAAAGTCATGACAAATGATTTGTGGCAGTGATTCTAATGTATTAAAGATGTTTAGTGTTACTTTCTAACCAGACTACACCCTGGACAGAAAAGTCTTCCTTGTGGTAGTTGTGTAATTTCAAACATGAATAAACATTTTTGCTTTAATGACACAGAGGAGTTTCTTTGTTTGTTGCATAAGTGGGAGAGTTAGACTCTTAAGTACCTTTTTTAATTTTATAAATCAACAGTGCAAACAAACTGTAAGGTGTCATACTGAACATTCACAAAGTTCCTATCCTCCATCTAATCAATGACGGAACAATGCATTTTGCTTGAGTATTTTTGGTGCAAGAAAAATTTAAATCAAATATTTCAGGCCGTTGTCTCATATCATTTATGATGTACTGAGCCTTTAGAAGCTCTTCATACCCCTTTAAGTTTTTTCCATTTTATGTTAAAGTCCGAAACAAATCTGGGATTTTATGTGACTGAGCAACACAAAGTTAGACCATAAAGGTGAACTGATAAAAAAAAAAACATGATTCTTTATTTCATTTTTCACAAATAAAATCTTAAAGGTGGGACTTTTGTGCTTGCAGTGTATAACATTTAAGCTGATTCCCTTAAATAAAGTCCAGTGAATGACACCCTGCTATAGGCCTGAGTTTCATACTCCCTAAATCTGGCCATCATGGATGAGTTACAAGAAGAAACCCACTGTTGAGAGAAACGTGATGTTAGCAGCTTACAAGGAAGACTCGGCTAACGTGAAAGAAGGCCAGCATATAAACAGACTGTGTGCGACACCCACCCTGAACACAGCATCCTCATGGTCAGACATGGCTTTGGCAGCAGCATACTGTGGGAATGGTTTTAATCCGCAGGGAAGCCTGGCATGGGCTAATGGAAATATGGATGAAGCTGAACACAGGGAAATCCTGGCAGAATACTCGCCAGACCATGGCAGAAGTTCACTTCCCAGCAGATATACAGACGTAGCTAAAACAAAGTGTTTTCGATCACAGCATGCTCAAAGGTTAGAACGACCCAGTCAAAATCCTGATCTGAATCTAACTGAGAATCCATGTCACCCCTGGAAAACTGCTCACAGATGCTCTGTATCCAGCTGGATTGAGCAAAAAAATATTTGGCACAACATTCTGTCCAGTTGTTCAAAGCAAGGAACAGATAAACCTCAAAAACCTGCAGAAGGGGTTCTACAAAGTACTGACTCGGGGAGGTGTAATCCAAAACACAAAACAGCCTTTTCCGATTCTTATTTATGAAAACGTGAAACCCATGCATCCTTTTCTTCCACTTCATAGTTATGCCCAATGATGTGTTAGTCCCTCACAGTTTATGGTTGTAACAGGACAAAAATCAAACGATTTCAAGGCATATTAATACTTTGTCGAGGCACTGCATAAGGATGCTCTGTGTGGATACAAGGTGGGGATCTGATAGGAAGCTACTGTTAGATGACATAGTTAGTGCAATTAACTGAAATGTCAGGCACTTCTAATTCTGGCTATTTTGTCTGTCTGTTGTGAGAAGGCTGGCTTAATGGATCATCGGTTGGCAATTCCACATGGAAATTCACATCCATTTATTCTCATTTTCACAGCAGACTTCTCCATTTCCCTCTCTCTTCCCCTTCTCAGCTTGCGTCCCGTGTCCGTGTCACTCACTCCCGGACCTTCTCGGATTATTGGCAACCAAATTCCTTGCTGCAAATAAGGAGGTTGCCGCTCGCCACGAGCAACATGCAAATGCACACATGTGGCTTCATCTCAACACATGACGGTGGGGGGAAGCGGAAAAGAGATGTAACAGAACAAGTTTAATTCAAGCGCAATGCACAGACGGTTTCCCGGGAGAGCACATTTGTCCACTCAACCAGTGCAGAACTTCATTGAACACCTTTCTCTTGAAATCATATCTTTATCCTGAATGTTACACATCCGTGCTTCAGATCTCCAGCTGCCTTTTCCACGAGGCAGTTTGAACAGTATTATTCCACTGCTGTTGAAACAGACAAGAAATGTAGCTCTTTTATTTCACTATATAACGTTATAGTCGGTAGGTTTTTAGTGCATTTCTTTATTATTAATACGAAAAAATGTCTGCTCGAAACCAGGTTGCCTGTTTCTTTATCTAGACGATTCCAGAATAATTAAAAACTGTAAATTAAAACAGAGCTGGCTGCACTGCTGCCTGCTTGCTTATTCTGCCTTTATTAATAAACACATTCACTTCCCTGCAACTTCGCCTGCTGGATTTTGAGCTGTGTACTCTGTAGAATTGCTCGCAGAACCTTATCGAATAAAGAAGTTACATTTTCTTAGATTACGCCTATTAGAGGTTTTTCCAAGGTTCATTAAGGATGACATTTTCTAAGTAAAATTCACAGTGAAAAGCATGCATCATTAAATATGGAAATTCAGAATTATATCAGCAATATGCACAAAGCTAGTGCCAATTAAATTAGAGAAAGATATCATTTATATTATTAAGGTAGGGTCCATATTAGATTAAATGTAATGTAATTTTTGTCATGGTTTGATTTATTGCTCATTGTGTATTGTTCACAGACCCATGTTACACAACATTTTAATAGAGTGATTGTTTGCATTAAAATGTAAAATGTTGTAATTGCCTCCCACTAATAGAAGATTAGACTGCTATGAGATTTAAACTAAAAGTTCACAATCAGGATTATGTTTTTTTTTTCTTGCAGAATGGGATGCCATTTGCGGGTTGCGTTCAAACAACCACACAAAAGCAGAGGCAAAGCTCAAAAACCGTGGAACCATTAATGCATTCTGTAACACTTAAGTGATGTGATTTCAGAAAGGGGAATAAATAAGTCTGGGCGGAGTCTGTGACAAAATGCTGCAGCTTTGATCCGTGATCAAAGATCGCAACATCACAAGGAAAGGCACAAATCTCAGACTGTACTTCTTTTTCAACATAACTTAATATGACTTAATCTTAATATTCCAGCAATATCTATTGTGTAGAAGTTTATTTAAAAAAAGTAAATACACAAAAACACTATTCTTTAATGAGTTATTCTGATGATTGAATTGTGGATCAGGAAATCCATCTCAGAATAGTTAGATTAATTATTTGAGGAGCATTCTACATTTTTTATTGTAGCTATGTTTACAAATCTCTCATTACCATCAACACGTTTTTTCATATCGGATATCTTTGAATCTTATCAAAAAGTTAATTTATTTCAGTAAATACAGATATTAATGTAATACAGCTTCCTGACAAACAGAATAATGTATCTCAAGAATCTATGTCTGATAATTTTTTTGAATATGACGTACAGCTATAACATAAACCCTGAATCCAGATTTTCAGAAAGTTAGAATATTAGGTGAGATCAATAAAGAAAAGGATTTAAAAATATATAAATAAAAAAGTGTACTTTTTTAAATAAAAAAATTATGTTTTGTGATTATCACCTTTTGCCCCACTTAATCATAGGGAAGACAGTGTAGATACGTTATTGACACCCACCAAGGAGGACAAAGCACCAATAGTCTTTGCAGAAGAAACTGGCTGTCCACAAATTTATTTCTCTGCATATTGATGAAAAGATGAGTAGAAGAAAGCAATTTGGTAGGAAAAGGTGCAAAAGTAACAAGAACAGCCTCAAAAGGACTTTAGGGCACTGATAAACAGTCTGGCCTTTCTCCCCTAGGAAGGATAAGATGTTGTCTTGGTTTCTAGAAAGGCTTAAAACCAGGAATGCCACAGTTGTAGTTCATAGTCTGGATATGGCAGCTGGAGTCAGTGATTATGTAGAGCTCTTAGATGGGCATTACCCTTTAGCCTGTGGTTTTTCCTGTTGCTTGTACATCGTTTAATACCACAGTGTTTCCTTCCACTCAACGTTCCTTTGATATGCTTACTTCCATAAAAGCTTGAATTTTAACATAGACAACTGACCTAAAATTTATCTTGAGATTGAGAATACTATGAAGATTTAGTTGATGTTTTCGGCATAAATAAAATATTTTGAGTTTAAATTCAATAAGTGCTGATAATCATCTTTTTTTGATTGGTTGTTGTGTTAACATTGTTCCAATCTGATAGCCTTTTGTCACGTCGTATCAGTCTGGAAAGCAGCGGGTGGAGCCTGATTTCAAAGGGACTCACAAGGTCAGCAGCGGAAACAGGTTAGAACCAATCAGATAACTATGGATGTAACGCAAATTCTCAAAAATATATCCCTTTTGTGTAATGAGCCTTTAAAATACATGTTTCACATTTTAAAGTGAATTACTGATATGTATTAATTTTAAATGGCATTCTAAGTATAACTAAGTAGCCTACATAAGTCAAGTTTATTTATATAGCATTTTTCAAAGATAAAGTGCCTCACAGTAAACCGAACAGCAAGCCACCATAGCAAGATTATTTTAAAAATGTATAAAAATGAATGGAAAATGTAAATAAAACATTTTGGATGGATGTAAAACATTAAGGATGTGCAGAAATAAAAATGAATGCTATGAATCTACCTGAATGTTGGTCTATAGACAGCAGTCTATAGTTGCTTTTTAATAGAGTCAATAAATCATACGAGGTTATTAAAATGTTTATTGGGAAGCAAGACTTGGTCCTTTATGACCTTTAATAAAAATGTGAATATTTCTTTAGGAGCAGAAAGGGACTTTTATCATTAGCTAATAAAGCAATATTATCAATTAATAATATTATAATATTTAAAAAAACAAGTAATAACATGAGACATATACATTCCTGACTTCAGTTGTATTCTGAAATGGGAGAAAATAGGAAATTACGCCTTGAAAGAAAAAAAAGAAAAAGTTGGTTTTCACTATAATAAAACAAGAATGATGCTCACATTATTTAACTACCTTGTACCTTAATTTCTTGCCAAATGTTGCATTATAATTCATATATGGTGTATGAGATTTCCGAAAAGGTAGCTGTTAAATGTGAAAATGGTTATTTTTCATTAGCGATTGATTAGAGAGATGAGCATATGGCCAGGCTCAAGAAATTGAGAAAGTAGTATGATTTACTGAGCAGAGGTACAACGGACCATAGACTCCCTGCACTTATCTGTCCAGCTGCACTGACTTCCACGGAAAGAGATTAGGTCCTTGGTGGCCTTTGAGCTGAAAACAGTAGAGTTAAAGAGAGTTAATTAACATTTGATCCGAACTCCCTTTACATCTCCAGAAGTTCATTTTCAATTCCATTTCAAGCCATTCACTCATTTTTGTGCTGGAACATCGGAAGAAGTGTCATCGCTGAACTGAGAGGTGCTTTCCCATTGCTGCTGCTTGGGCAAAAAACAGGCATGTTGAAGGCTTGTGACAGGAAGCAGATGTTTGCCTTACCTCTTAGCAGACACATGTCAACAAGCGCTCCCTTTGTGCTGCTCAAATATCCTGACACCAAGCAGGAAAAAGATGGAAAATGGAAGAAAGCAGGAGAGCCACACTTCTTTCATTGCCTCATACTTCTGTCTACAGATCAGATATTTACACACTTATGTTGATTAAACCAGGGATGTTTTCTTTTATTAACGTTTAAAAAGCTTTTTAGGCTGACTTCATAAAGTGGTCATAAATAAGCCAAATTCATCATCACTGACTAAACTGCACAGTTTACAAAGTCCTGTGTTCAAATCCAGGTCTGGGCACTTTCTGCATGGAGTTTGCAAGTTTTCCATGCTCATACGTGGCTTCACTCCAGGTACTTCATCTTCATTCAAAGTCCAAAAACATGACTGTTTGGTTAATAGGATACTATAAACTGCTCTTCAGTATGATTGTGCGCATGCATGGCTGTTGGTCTAGTGTGCCACCAGCTTCCCTGTGACCCTTCAAGTATAAGTGGGCATTGACAATAGAAGGTATGCATTTGGCATACTAGTAGAAGTTGGACATCTTGATTTTTAAATGTACTGTTCATTGGAACACCCCCTGAATTTGATCAGTGGTTTTATCTGTATCTATTTAAAAGAGTAATTTAGTTGAGGGTTGGACAATAATGTAGGTTTTTACAAAAAGCTGCATCCCTGTCTAATCTGCTGATGCTGTCACCTTGATGCCAAAAATGCAACTGGTCAGACTTGTTAAAAACATTGTTGAAAATTAAAAGAGAGTGTTACGACCTGTTGTTGCCTTTTTCATTTGATTCCCTCCATGACCTCAGTTCTTTGTCCTTTTTGGGGGTTCTACAAAAAAATTAAACCTTTACAGAAACGATCTAACTTCCCTTCAGTAGTCAATAAATGAAAAAAAAAACAAAAAAAACAAAACATGTTTGTGTAGTGGGTGATACCAGAAGTGAAACGGGCCCTGGGCTACCTGGAAATAGTGGTTGCTTATTACTACTGCTGCAATGAACAGTCATATCAAATAAATTCAAATATACGTGAGGTTCATTTGTCAGCTTAAAAGTTTTTTTTTTTTTTAAAATAACAACCTTTAAGTAGGTTTTGAACATACTTTTAAGTAGGGTTGGACAATAATTCAACAATATATATCGATCAATAGACGTATATCGATGATAGAAAAAAAGGGGTCAATAAAAAGTTCAATAGAACTGTTTTCCTTCCTTTTGCATTCTAGCCTATCATGTAAGTTAATACTACAGTCATTACATCCTCCCAACCAATCACAAACACAGACCCAGGAATGCTCCGTCCCAAGCTCCGCCCCATTCAAAGAGTTTAGTGAGCTCTTCAGTGTCTTCTTTTTCATTTTTTTTAAATAATTGAAGTTTTGGTAAAAAGTTGGTTGAATTTGAAATCAGTGTTTGTGTGTTCTTCATCTAAAAATAGGTAAGCAACAGCATAAAATGGCCAGGGCTGCACTTAAAATATATGTTTTGAATTTGTTGATAATTATCGATATCGATCAATATGATTTCTATTTTATCAATATGCTTTTTTTCTATATCATCCAGCCCTACTTTTAATCAAGCCCACATTTCTGTATGAAAAATCCTCATCATTAACAGAAACAAAGGCTTGAGAACAAGTCTTTGTGTAATTAATCAATGTGTTTAATTTAGTGAATTGAGTTACTGAAATAAATGAACTTTCCAATAATATTCTAATTAGTTGAAGGGGGCTGTAGGTCAGTTAATAATTTACACGATACTCAAATTATATGTGTATTTTTCCTTCAGTTGTATCTTTTATAATGTATATATCTGAAGAACTATGATCTATTAAATATTGCAGTCTATTTATATCACTACAGAGATGTCAGAACCCCAAACTGATATCTGGGATCATATGCAGGTCATTTTAAAGGCTTTTTCAGTAATCATCAGTGTAGGAGTCCTTGAACCAACTTAGCATCTAATAGGCAGCCTGTTGTTGATCTACCGTCTGTGATTTTGTCTGCTGCACACCCATGCAGCTTTAAAAATGACTCACTATTTTCATGTGTATTGTTTACAAAAGTCTATTATCATTATTTTGTTGATCTAATAAATCTAACTTTCCCTAATACAATGCTTACCATCCTTTACAATAGGTGATAAACACTGACCATCAAAATTCAGTTTGAGACTAAAAATCTTAATCTCCCAAGAAAAACAGACTGCAGAGTCCCTTCACAGAGGTTCGTCATTTTAGGAAATATCTTAGACTTTCTTGAATTCTAATACTTTTTTAAGAATCTTCCCTTGGTAAGATAAAAGTTATTCACAAAGCAGCTTGGGCCTTAAGAGAGCTCCTAGAATGGAAAAAAAATGTTAAGAGTAGTGAGGAGGACTTTTAGCGACTCTAAGAGTGTGTACGTTTTTCACACTGGTGCACCATTAGTGATGCGCTAAATTAATTACAAAAGACTTTTCCATAATAACTGCCACAGAAGCCTAGGAGTACAATAACTGTGGCAATGTAAACATGTCCTCCATCTATTAGCTACTGCTAATAGCTACGGTCATTGTATGAAATGTGTTGTCTTGTTTTTTTGTTTTTTTATAAAATTGCTAGTAAATTCCACAAGTCGATTTTTTTAGCTTGTTTCTGGACGTGAAGTCACTTATTTGGGGTCTAAAATAAGTGACTATAAACACCAGTAAAGAGACTCGGCCGGCCTTGCTGCTGTACTACAGACAGTGAACAGGCCTTCCGATATCCCTCCGCTTTCTGTCCAAAAATACCATCTTTGTCTCTCAGGGAGAGCAACGTGAAAAAAACAAACTCTCTCTGCTGGGAGGACAGAGTAGTCCCTGGACTACACTGCTATGTTTCTAACATAACGGCAAAAATAAACTTCACTGCAATACATTAAATTAACTTACCTGTCCAGCAGAAAGCCTGCAACCTCCGCCTCAGTTCTGAGTCCGCGGTCCTTCATGAAAAGCCTATATGCCGCGCACTTCCGTTCTAGCTCTTCCGGGTTTTCTTGCCAGTGTCCGAACTTCCGGTGCTCAGGAAACAAGCTTGTCAGCCATGACATTTTTTTACCCGATCGCTGCAGGATGTGCCGAAAGTAACGGTAAACAATATAAATAGGTTTATCCTACCGAAACAGAGCTAGAGATCATTTATAGGCTCAGGAAATCTTTGCAGGAGTTTTAAGTTAACAAGCTCAAAATATGACACCATTGAGTTTCCAACAATTGTTGAGTTTCCAACGATTAACTTTTTTACATTATTCTAATTTTGTGATACCCTGAAATTTTGGAAATTTTATTATCTCTAAGCCATAATCATAAAAATTACAAGAAACAAAGGCTTGGAATATAGCACTATGTGTAATGATTCTATATTATATATGAGTTTCACTTTCTGAGAGACTGAAAAAAAAGAACTATTATTTAATATTCAAATTTCTTAGATTTAGATATATTTAAAAGAATTGTCTACTCCATAAGAATAATTTAATTGTGTATTAAAGATTTAACGTTTTAATGGTTGATTTATTTCCTTATAAATGAAAATATATCAATTATGAAGCTAAAGGCGGAAATTCAACTGAAGAAACTCTTGCTCACTTTCATCCAATCGGAGGCTGGTCCACCTTCGATGCAGCCAATCCTCTTTCGAGCTGCACCTCCACGAAGCCCAATCATCATCCAGCGTTCACCTTAAAAGCAACTCCAAATCATCTCTCAGCCTGCTTTTCAGCAAGCGCAAGAATATTCGCACTATGTCGGATTTCGATTCAGACGATCATTTCGACCCACCTCCATCCCCTTCTCCACCATCGCAGCAAGCTCCATCTGGTTTTCCCCGATGCTCCTTCAACCTCGCCCCTACCAGAGTGTAGTTCCTCCTGGACTCTCATGGAGTTCCCTGTCACTCCTTAAAACGATCCGGCAGAAGACCGCCATGTTGAGTCTGGTTCTGCCAGAGGTTTCTTCCCAAAGGAGAGTTTTCCCAAAGAGTCGCTTCCCAAAGAGTCGCTTCATGCTTGCTCATCATGGACAGTTTATGCAAACTTGTTATCAAGTTGGACATTTACCTCAAGCAAATCACGTTGCAAACCAGCCTCTTTGGATTAATCAAATTCATCTATCTCACCTCCACCACCAGTTTCAGGCCTGGGGGAAATATCCCTACTCTCATACATCTGCTTATGTACATTAAAGTATAAATCAGCGTTCATGTTTCCTGCTGAGGTCTGAGCGCCAACGTTTAAATTATTGTATCAATAAATTCTTCTAATTGCTTTTCTCTCTTTGTGAGTTTTTCAGATTGAAATGACTTAAGTCAAAATTATGTCATGCCATAAGCATTTTTTTACTTTCAAGTGGTGAAAGTTGACTTCCACATGTTTATACCGTAAAAAAGAGCTTTTATCATTTCATTATTCTTGTGACTTTTACTTCACACACATACACAGGCTTACCTTCAGCGTTAGGCTCTCAACCTGCTGTCGTATTTCCTCCTGGAGAGACTGATTTTCCTCCAACACAAGATCAATTGCTGCAGGGTTTGGAGCTGACGTCTAGTCGTGTTCCATGGACACGTCCATCAAGACAACGAAAGGACCGTCGTCTTCATCCTCCAATGGCGGTCTTTGCCTTCTCTCTCAAACCCCTGGTCCTGAAAGTGGAAGAGAGAAGTTATTCCATTCAAATAAGACTGGAGCAGCTCCCCTTTTCAAAAGCCATCATCCTATATCTTGAATAGAGAATAACAACGACCCACTGCCGCCTTTACTCCTTATCAGCAGGAAAAGTGAAGAAGCTAACTACAGAATTGTACCTTCTTGAAGCCTGGCACACAGCAATGCTCAGCTGTTGTACCAGAAACGTGTTGATATTTAAATCTACTCATGATGAACTTTACTCCTGATCGATCTCAGAAGCAAACAATAGTAAGCGGAAGACTACTAAAAGTTGCAGTGATGGCTCAGATTTAAATGGAAGTATGTCACCATGACGGTTGACATATAGCCTATTGTCTCCAGTCCACCTGGTAATAACAGCTACGCCAATATAGACTCTCCTGTTTTGTCCCCAGTTATTACTTTTTCTTTTCTTGGTTACTTTCTCTTCCATCTTGCTGGGCAAAGGGTATGGATGGTCCTCCATTTCAACATCCCAGTGGGTGCACCATAACCTATGTGTTTCTAAACTACTAATTCTAAGTTATGAGAATGCTTTCATTTTTGATGTGAGGTTCTTAGACTTTGTCAGAATATGTATTTATAAAAGCAATACTGGATTTTTGCTAATTAAAAGCCAAATGAAGTACACACTGTCCCTTTAAGCAGGGAAGATGGCAGAAACAGAGAGCTAATTTGCTGATCCACCTCCTAAACAGTAAAGAGAATGAGCACAGAAACTTATTTAACAATCATTCAATTATTAATATGTATATAAGATAAACTGTATCATCCCTAAATGGGTCAGTTAATTAGTTTCAGCAGACAGGCAGGTTACAGATGGGGCTAAATAAAAAAACAAATAATCATGACTAAAAAGTGGTAAAAGGTTCCAATAATATAGTACAGATGAATTATTACACTATTTACAGAGTTTAAAGTGCTCTCAATAATGATAATTTTAATAGAATGGGGAAAAAGTCAGAGAAAATTATACATAAATACACACTCCTGACAAGACACAGTACAATAACATACACTATATATATATATATATATATATATATATATATATATATATATATATATATATATATATATATATATATATATATATATATATATATAGTGGGAAGCTGTAAACGATGTGAGAAAGCTTTTTCTGTATTATACATAATAATATCAATAGCCTAAACCACCAGGTAGCCCCTGAGGACCAAATGTGGTGCTGAAGAGCATGTTCTAAAAATGAGCACAATCCATCAGTGAGCTGCCTCTAAAACGTATCCCGTTACTCTTCCTGTTTATTCACTCTTGCATTAATATAGATTTAAAAATTATAATATCTATAACAAAGCATGAAAAATGTATTTTGCATAAAGCGAACTCTGACTCTTTTCGTTCAAAGGTCAGTACTGGTAGCCCTTTGTATGACACAACACCAGTGAAGTAGCTCTCATTTTCAAAAAGGTTGGTGACCCCTGGCCTAAATGGTCATCTAGAAGTTTGCCCGTGTGATGCCATCTCGTCTAATGCTTTTGATAACTGCACCAAGCACTTTTCACTTTCCAGGCTAGTGCGTAAAAGCAGAGAAAAAGATGGATTGATATGATCAGCAACGCCCAATGAAGTCCATTTCTTGGCACCGTGATCCAGGGAACAATTTGCCTTTCAACACTCATATTCTCTTCCCAGATATGTGCGGACAAATTCAAGCAGGCAATAATAATAAAATGCTGACAGGTGAGTGTGCATTAATATGAAATAGATGTCATGATTTGGGGTTTTGTTATTGGTTTATTTTGTACTTCTTTCTATTTTACCGATTCTGTCTTAGGTTTAGGTTCTGTTTTAGTTTTGGTTTATGGAATAGTTCGAGTTTTGTTGTGATTTGCTTTTGTTCTTTATTTTATATTATCAGTCAGGGTTCTGCAAGCTTTTAGTTCAGTTCTGTTTACCTCCCTGTTTTCACCCAATCAGTTTGTCACTCCCCTGTCAGCAGTCACCAACCTATCAGTTCGGTTCTGTCAGTCACTTCCCTGCCTCTTATTAGTTCCACCTGTTTTCCTGTAATTAGTTTCCACTCAATTCACCTGCTCACTCCCCTACTTATACCTGCCTCTGTCTCCTGCACTCGGCCAGATCATTGTCTAACTAGCCTTTGGTGAGTTTTGTCCAGCATCCCTATTGTCTGTAGATTTAACCCAACTGTCTTTTTTTTTTTTTTTACATCTGAGCCAGCCTGATATCTGATCCTGATTTTCCTGCTCTGTTTCTGATTTTTCTGCCTGTTTTTGGACTGCCTCTCTGTGTACCGGTTTTTGGATTCCCGTTTTTGACTATTGAGACTGTCTGTTCCTGCACTAACCAGTTCTGTTTATTAAAACCTGGTTATTCCACGTACCTCGCTTGTTGTTGGCTGAATACTGGGTCCTCCTGTCTCCGATTCGTGACAATACATAGTAGTAAAATTACCAGTATGCCGAGTGAAATCAAAGAAATATTATTTTACATCCTGATCAAATCAAAATAATGATCAGGATGTAAAATAAGTTACATCCAAACATTTTGATGCTGTTTGATAATTATTTAATTTTAGGTTTCAACATTATGTCACACATTTCTCAACACAGTCTAATTGGTTAATTTCTCTACATTATTGTTGTATTTGTGTTTTTTTTTTGCCTTTTTTGTTTCTTATATCAACCAATCACAGCTCTTAAAAGACAGTGTCACACCTAGCAATGGGGTAAACCACACCTCCACACTAAGATAAAATTTTTTGTCTCCTTACTCAGACTTGCTCTTACTAACTATCGGAATCACTCTTAAGTTAAAACTCCTCGGCATGAAAGGACTCTGAGAATTAGTTACTTTGTTATAGAATATGGGTTCTTAACTATTTTGACCACCCTTTTCAGTTCAAAGGAGCCTGGAGCCAGACTTGACATTAACAATCTAATGGTTTACCTAATTTGCTACACATTTGGTTTAATTGACATTTAATACCTAGATCATAGAGTTCTGGATACATAGAGCTTAACAAGCAAAAACCTTGTCAAATAAAATGTCATAATGTGATAATCACAAGTACAATTAATTTATCATATGTAAACCTGTACATTCAACAGGACTCTGAACAGGTGAGTGATTCATGGAAAAAAAAAATCTAACTGCAACTGGAATAAAAGTTTATGGTTCATGTAAGGTTTATGACCACGATAAATTAAAAATGTGGAAATCAGTTGAATAAAAATGTGTTAGTAATATAAATACATTGAACAAACTTAACTTTCGAATGACATACTGCTCTCCATATTGTGATAAACAACCGTCACAACAGTTAATTTTTTTTTAACAAGCTAAAACGCTCTTTTTATGTTCACCTCTTTATGAGACACTTGGGCCTGCCTCTTGGTCACATTAAGATCCACTCCAGGTGGGACGGGGGACAAAGTCACTCACAGTAGTCTCCAGTGTAGCTGATCCTGTTTTGGGCTTTGGTCCTTGTTGTGGCCCAAATGGAGAATCCTGATTACACAGGTACTCGGTTGTGAATGGGAGGAGGAGTGCTGGACATGATACTTCTTTGAAACAGCAATCCCGACGCAGTGCAGGTCCAGTTTGTCCCAGTGCAATGTTAAAGTGTAATCATAGGAAACTTCCAAAAGCTGGGATTCCAGATGTGAAATGAAGCAACATCATTTCTAGCCTCTCTGTTCACAAAGCTATATTTGTTTAAAAGCTTCAACTCTGTCTGCAACCATGCTGCTATTTCCCCCTTGTAGAAAGATGTCCATCTGGTTTAGCAGTAAAGGTATGTAACAAATGAAAATAACATACTGTATTCTTAAATTCAAAGTAATGCTTGAGGACCAGCAAGAGATCCATCTCACCTCACTGTGATAGAGTAGATGGACATGATCTCCTCCTATGTCCCCTCAAAGCTTAGCAAAACATCTGGAGTTCATGGCATTCTTTTGGATAACGTTAGTAGTGTTCACACATGAATTCATCACCTCATGGACCTCTGGTGACATTTTTTTTTTTGCAGCAAGACTTTGACAGTGGAGAAAACAGGGGATCTATTTACCTTCTGGTGCATGATCAAGTGTATGCTTGATTGACGTGATGTCTGCCATTTACCACACACCCAAAACACAGCTCTTCCAGTGCAGGGCATTCTCACTGAAGTAGTTATCAATGAACCCGTTCAAACGTTGAGTAGATGCATGGGACATGTGCCATAATTGTCTTCCGGTGAATAAAAACTAAACCGAAGGGGTAATTTTTCGGAGAGGAGAGGAAAGGAGAATCGATCAAGAGTCAGCGCACATCTTCAGTTACTAAAGCTAGAAAACTACAGGTTAGGCCGGAAATCTTGGTGTAGTGATGGACTCAGATCTGAACCTTCAGAGTCACATAAAGACAATTACAAAGTCAGTCTTTTATCACCTGAATAACATTTGCAGGATTAAAGGAATTAATTTCCCAGTAGGATCTTGAAAAACTCATCCATGCATTTATCTTTAGTTGAATTGATTACTGCAACTGTGTCTTCACAGGTCTGCTTTAAAAACTAAATCAGAGAGCTGCACTTGATCCGGAACACTGCTGACTGCATCCTCACTAAGATGAAGAAAGCAGAGCACATTACCCCCTGTTCTGAAGTCCTTACACTGCTCCCTGTGTGTCAGAAACATTAATTTCAGTCTGCAGTCCTATTTTTTCTTTCCTTTTCTTTATTAGGCCACTACAAAATACTTTTCATGTGGTTTCTTTCGTTATGATCATATAAAGTACTTCTTGTTGAAATGTGCTGTAAACATTGCCTTACCTTGCCTCTGATTTGCTGATTAAGGTAAACCAAAAATGCTGTAAAAAGACATTTTGAAATGTATCACATTTTAGCTAGTTATTTTTTTTCCATTTTGATTAGGGATGCTAATTTATAAATGTAATTGTTATGTTTCTACACTATTAACCACCTGCTTTTTTTAAATGGCAATTTAAAAAAAAATGTTGGTAAGTCTAACGCAGAGGTAAGGCTAAGCAGAGAACAGCAAAGCTAATGAGTTGATTTTATTTTGAATGAATGCAACACTTTAGTGAAAGAAAAAAATGCCGACTTGTGGTTGAGAAAGTTTGTGTTCTTGAGCAAGAAGTTTGTATTCAACTTTAGCTAGATTACCAACAGCGCTAATGCTAAAGCCAAACCTGGTAGCAATCTAAACTTCTTAAACCAGAGGCAACCATTGGCGGTAAATGCCACAGCTTAGCTAATACTATTAGGGAGCAGGCTTACATGCAACCCTGTTAAAATAGATTCAAACATTGGATTACTAGTTTTATAACTATTTTAATTCAAAAAGCTGTTTTTCTTTTTTTTTTAAATGGGGGTACCACATGAGCTAAATTAATTTAATAGTTGGTCCGAATGTTTTTAGTTAAGTTTCCATCATTTCTACTTGAAAAAAAATAATTAAAATCAGCCCGACTTTGAAAAGTTTGTTTTATCTGTGTAGACATGTACAAACAGGTGAAAGTCTATAATTTAAAGCTAGAGGCTGCGATTTCTCCGGACGTTTCCAGCAAGCAGAAACTAGGAAGGAACGAGCTCGGACATTGCCGTTACTTGAGCGTCTCAGACTGATTGGCATGTGGGACAACCAATAGATAAGGTGATTCCCCCAGAACATGAGGGACAGAGGGGGTGAAATAACGTCTATGTATGAGAGCAGGAGCAAAATGCTGACAAATTCCTGCCCTTCAGTCGAACGTCAGAGATTGGTTATAGTTTTTACAGGCCAGCAGCTCCCACACAGAATATTTTTTTTAACCTCCTTTTTGTGACTGCACAATGAATTAACTACTTTCAGGATGGAAGGACAATTTTACCCATTATACCAAAACATGACTTTGAACACTTTTTGTTATACTGGGTAAATAAAGTGTTTCTGAACAGGATTACCAACTATAGCTTAAAATGTGGTGTGCTTTTTATTTTACAATTTATCTTGACAGAAATGTATACTGAATCTAGAGACTTTAGATACAAAATATAAAATGGATAAATTTGCTGTGACATATGTATACTATAAAAGGATTTCATTGTCATGTCTCCCTTTTATGTCTGTTTTTGCTTAGATGTAGACCCTGACATCTGAGAACAGCTTCTTTTCAGCTTCTTGGGAAGATGAAGGTGCCTGAACTTATTTGTAATTCCAGATTTACCAAGTGGGTCACTGAATAGAACGTCCAGAGATAAAACTGACTTAATTTGCAGCTTTGAAGACGGTAAAAAGTGGTAGATCTAAGGTAACAATTTGTTTTTGACTACATGATTTTATTTATGGTATTGTCTCAAACATAAGTGGTCTGCAAAATGTCATTTGTCACATTTTCCACTAGTAATTCAAACAAATGACGGCAACATGCTGAGAAAGATTATCAAAAGCCACTTGAAATATCATGGATCTGCTACCAAAAGAACTTGGGGATGTATTTGAAGTTTGTAACCTGGATGAGTATTATTGGATGATCTTGTCACTGCTGCTGCTTCAAAAGCTTTCTTTCACCAATGGTTTTAGGTTCCAGTGAGTTTACACAGAGGTTAGAGCTGTCATAGAGCATCAGGAATCAGCAGCTGACATAATGTGCTCAACGTTCCTTTTAATATTTTTGTCCACATCATCCAAAGAAAATAAGGTTACAATACTTAGTGTTACATATATATGATGTGCCATGTCTTATAAGGAACTGTGGAGTTTTTTAATGATACAACTGGGTCCCCAAAGAAGCAGAACTGCACAGAGAAACTGGCTGTTGACTGAAAATATGCGATTTGTATTTTGATTTGCCAGGATGGGTGACTGGCTTGCTGAAAACTTGAAAATCCAATATTTTCTTTGATTGCTGAACACAGCATGCTAAGCAGTATTGGGTCACACTGACAACATCAGCCCTCTTTGCAGAGGCTTTTAGGAAGGTAAGAACACTTATTTTTTCCTATTTTCAGTGATGTGTTTGAAATTATGTCAGATGGAGCACGGAAATGTAAGAAGCTAATTAAAAGGGAACTGTATTTTTAATTAGTGAGATGCATTGAGAAAAACTGAGATTTTCAGGTGACAACAGGAAGGCCGGGCAGAGTAAATCAAAGCTGTTCTGTTTTATCCTTGGTGCTTAATCTTTGCAGTGGGACCAAGAATCAATCTGTTCATACACGAATCATTACTCACCACATTAATACATTTAAGAAATGTGTTAACTGTTGACGCATGATAGAAACTACATATGATGTGCTGAATTTACGTTCATGAATGATCTTGTGAGACAGCAGAAACTTGAATTTTTGTAACACAAGCAGATCGTTTTTGATTTCTAATCTTGGGTTAGCTATAATAACACGAACTATAGCTTAAAAGCAGTAGCCATAACAAACGTGTTAATTGATTTAGAAGTTAGTTAGTTAGTTAGTTAGTTAGTTAGTTAGTTAGTTAGTTAGTTAGTTAGTTAGTTAGTTAGTTAGTTAGTTAGTTTTCTTCAGTTAGAAGAAACCAAGGAAATTTTGAGGCAATATGAAGGTGGAAGAGTGGTGTATTTTAGCTCTGTGACTTTTCTATTTTCCTAACCATGTGGGGTTGTTCTTTTGGTTGTGGTGTGTTTTATGAGGGATATGAATTACTCTTAAAATACTTTTACCCTACATATTCTTATTATACATAAGCAGAGATTACCAGAATGAAGTTTGCTGTAAGGGTTACTAAGATAAAACAAGCTGGCAATGTTTAATAGACGGTCTAAATTACTGGAGCAAACTTTTGTATTTAACAAAATCTTTACAATTCATGACTAAAATGGCAATGAGAAGCACCGGTGTTTATCTATTTTTTTCTCAGTATAAAGCCACATTGTAATATTTGGGTGCAACTAATTATTGACATTAAAAGGCATTAAAAACTGTTTATTGGAAACATTAGATTTTTTTTCTCTGACTTTCAGTTAATCAATAATACTTGCAGCAACTTGCTGTTGTTCTGTTTAGGCTATAACAGCATTTTTACACTTCTCTGTTTTAAACTAAATAGCACAGTAAATAGCACAGTAAAATAAATAAAAGTGATTTGAAAGCTTTAACAAGAAAGAAGAGGTAAGAAAGTCTTCCTCTTAAGCTTTTGTTTCTAAATTTGTGTAAATAATCAATTCTCTTTTAAATCTATGGGTTTGGAGAAACCATACATTTCTAGGAACAAGCTTGTTGCTTTTTTCTGAGACCTAAATATTTCAGATCACAGATCATTTAAGATCACTAAACTTATTAAAATTACCTGTTTAAAGACTGCCACAACATCACAACAGGACTGATTGACCTTTGACTAGACCTCTTTAAAACCTACATGCCTTTTAGTAACCGTCATTGTATAACCACTTTGTACTTTTACTGAGGTTATTTTTGTCTAATTTGAAATTTTGTTTAAAAATCTTACGGAAGATCTGAACGTTGTGACAAAAAAGTAAAATAAAGCGAAAGGATTTCGGTAAGTGGACAAATATTTTTTCACAGCGATGTATTTGTAAGATAATTTCATCTACTTTCAGACCTTGGCATAGCTGATGTTGTGTAAATTATCTCTATGCAGAAAACAGAATTATTGTGAAACTTATTCAGACCTCAAATTTATGACCCAACTGCTTTGATTCTGGGAGTTATTTGAAATCCCGACTAATTTCCCAGAATATTTTCCATCCTCCAGTGCAGCATGGCTATAGGCTACATGGTGTAATGGGAAGTCATTAGCTTTCGGTCTGATGCAGTTTGTTCTCAGTCCCTTGCTGCTGCATTTATATTTCATATCTCATGTTTCACACTGTATTAACAGCTGTGGCTTGTTTTTGCCATCTGCAGACGCTTACTTTAGTTTACCCGGCTTTGTAATAATAACATGTTTTCTTCTTGCAGTGCTCTCAATAGACAACGTACTGCACATTTTTGACAGGTGCTGAGGCATTTGCTTCAGAGACATGATGAGGAGGGTTATTACTGCATTATTTAGTTCCCTCACAAATAAACAAACACATCCCCTTCCTGGTATTATGTGTGTCTCGCTAGTCAGGGTTCTGTTTAGCATAGCTCCAACTCTGAGCTCCAAATTATGATTTACGCTGTCTAGCAGGTACCTCAGTGCCCCCTTCTCACCTCCAACAAGACCCACTTAGTGTCAAATATTTTCCCTTCCATACCCTCTCATTTGCTCAGTATCTATCTCCTTTTATGACCTTTTTACATTCACCTTGCCTTGTTTCACCTTCTTGCTATCACCACAGTGGCTCAGGTTCCGCTCCACAGTCTAGTTTCAGTATAATAACTTGACACTTCACATTGCATTAGTCTTAGTCCTGACAACAAGGTTATGTGACCTATAGTGTCAGAGAGCATGCAGCATAGTTGCCCGCAGTAGCTATTTATCAAGACAGCTTTGGGCCACCTATGATTCAGAGCATAACAAATACAGATGTGAGGCGGTTAAAATGAGGACATATTTGTTCAGCGGCTGGAGTTTTTGTCGGCAAAAATCCTCAGAGTTTTTTTCCCTCCTCAAAATTAGTTAACCTCTCATGCAAGACATCAGTTACGGTTTACATTTATGTTACTTGTTTAAAAAAAAAAGCTTTTGATTTAGTATTAGCATTAGTTCAAGTCATTCAAATAATAAAAGACTGGTCACAACCTTGAGTTCTTTTTAGTAAATCAGAATGTATTACCATTTTAAATAATGTATTATAACCATTTATAGGGTCCATGGACGGGTTGGATAAATATGCATTCTTTGGTTGTTCTGAATCTGACCTCAGCTGTTGGCTAAGCCATCCTGATGCACAAGAAAAAGCCCAAAGCTGGGCAGAAGAAGTATGGCTCTGAGCCCTCAGGAAGACATTAAGAGAACAATGATCTCAGTGGTGAACAGCCCAAAAAAGCTCCTGCCCACAAGCAGGATGTCATTTTTCTATTTATATCATTAGTCATTGTACCAGCTTTGGTCATCGCATTTAATAAGAATACTGTTATTGACTATTAATGCATATTGTTACTTGGAACTATTTAACTTAATGTATTTGTCGCAAACTAATCGTGTCGTCATTACAGGGGGATTTAAATACATGATCCATACACCCTTCCTACTGAGCATCAAGTAAGTGAAAAAACAACAACATTGTCTTCCATTTAAACAATATGAGAATGTAGTTGAAAAGTGAAAGGCAAAACAACATTTAGATCAGGACGTCTTGTGATATCTGATTGATCCAGCCGCTAACAGGCCCTATTTTTAATATTTTTGAATAGGCTACATTTGGTCAGGACATATGGCTCTACATATGACGGCCCAAGGTCATTTGTAGAGCCATAAAAGCAGACTGCAAGATACTAAAAGAAGTTTTTAAAAAGAAAACTCAACTTGCTGTTCTATGCAACATTAACTGTTGATATTAAATTGCATATTTCTACAATCAGAAAGAGACAGAAGTTTGGCTCGCTGAACATAGACAAAGACGAGAACTTCTGGAAGAATTTCATTTGTTCAGAGGAGTCCAATATGTGACTTGAAATGGCACACACTTTCCTCCGACTGATGCCCGGAAATGGTAAATGGCTAAAAGAAGCATTTTGCCAAAGTTATTTCAACCATAGAGAGCAACACTGGCTATATGGGGAAGGGTGTCCAAAATATTGTCTTGCTTATTACATGTAATTAAAGGCTCTTAATTTTTCTGAGATGAAAAACAATTAAACATTTTGATTGTTTAACGACTATTTAAAAGGCTATCCAAATATTTCACATGACTGTATTTACAGTATTTGGAGGAAACATTGGACACAGATAGTCCCAGAATCATATCTCCCATAATGGTAAAAATGGCAGCTTTATTCTGTTGGTACAGAGGTTGGATAGATTTAACCATACACTGTGCCAAGGATTGTGTCTCATTTTGTCGAGTTACTGAAGAGACTAGACTGAGCTTCATCATTCTTCACAAACCAATATCTTGAGCTATAAAGTAAAACGAGCAGACATCACTGAATATTTCCCAAAAGATTAAATAAAAATATCAAATTGATGCTAGATAATATTAATGTCATTATGCTGTGTAATGACTTTCATTCTCATTCTTTTAGTTGCTAAGCAATTAGTACAAGCTAGTGCTAGCTATGTTCATCATTCACACTTTGACAACATAATGAATCATTTACTCAACAGACAGGCAACATAGGCTATAGAGTGAAATATTGGTTATACATGTTGTTATTCAAATTCAATTGTTTATAAATGCTTTCTTAGATATTGTGACTGTTATATTTTTCTATCCAACTATTTTAATGTATTTATGAATTTAGGAATTTAAATGAATTCAGAATACTGTTGGGTATGTGGAGTTTGCATTTTCTCCCTTTGCATAAGCAGTTACTCAACAGGTACTCTGACCTAACTACCATGGTACAAAAACATGCATGTTAGGTTAATTATCCTCTGAATAACCCTTTGATGCCGGTGTGATCCCTTGTGATGAACCAGCAACTTGTCCAGGATGTATCCAGCCTCTCACCCATCAGGGACCCAGACCTATTTGCAACACTGCAAGGATATAGTAGGTATAGAAATTGGACGGCAGAAGAAGACCATTATCTTTAATCAAATGTTACTTTTTAAAGTCATCCACGTTAGAACGGTGTCCTTTCAACCCCCACTTTGTAGCCTTAACATTAGACCTTAGTCTCTTTCACCTGCTTTACGACCTGGTATGCTCGGCCAGTCATTCCAAAACTCTGTTGTAGTGAACCAACCCAGGGCTAAATCACTCAATGTTTGGGCCAGCGCTAGGTCAACAAAATAACCCAATTCCCAAATTGGCTTGTTTAGTTAGCTTAACATGTTTTAGAGTCTAATTGTCAAGTGGCCAGGTACCACACAGCTCTTCTTTTATTACATTCATTTTCTGCACATGACCCTTGACAAAAAACAGCGCCTTAATATAAACATAAGGTTTATAGTTTTGTTTTTATTTATTCTTAAAAAGTTAAAACTGACCCCCTAAGATGTACCAACGCACAACTTAGAGACAGGATGTAAAGACTGAAAGCTACATAAATCTGTTGTTTCTAAACCAATAAATGTTGCTTTAAATCGACCCAACAGTTACGCAGAAGCAGGGTTTGTGTTACAGATGCTTAATCATGTTTCAGTGTCAGAAACAACATATTGTCCTCACAAAAGAGAAATCTTCAACCTGGACCTATTTTGATTAGTACATTTTTATATTTCTAAAAATGTTGTCAATAAAATATAATTAAAATTAACAGAGTTTCTTTCTTTTAAAGATCAGAAATTTTATTTAAGTAACCTCGAGATCTCAACAATGTGGAGCAAATAGAGAAGGATATGAGAAATATTTGTAGTTCTATATATGATACCCAATCTAATTTTCTAATGGTTCCATCCATCCATTTATAATTGGCTAAAACTGACTGAAATCCCCAAAAAAGTGAGTGTGGAAAGGTAAGGAATCTTATTAAAAAATGTAAAGGAATCCTGACCCCTAATCATAACCTCATACGAATGTAAAGATTGTGTGCATGAAACGTAGCAACAAATCTGCTCTTTATCCAAACCTGAAAAAATGCAAACACAAGTTTATTGGTAAAAGTACACCAACTACACAGTAAGCATCCCTATCCCACGTCCCAACACTCTTTTCATATTTTCCTTACTTGCTCTAGTAAGCTTTAAAAACTGTCTCAAAGGACTGTATACCGGAACCACTGTGGCCTCTATGCATCACTGTGCTGCATAATTTATTTTATTGCACGAGAGGTAAAGCGCTATCACTCTTCCACACAATCACAGCTTTACTAAACATGTTTATCTGGTTTATTCCCCTTCTCTCCTCCTCTCTTTGTAAGGGTCTCTTGGGTCCGAGTGGCCCCTGTCTGCTTCCTGGTGGTGTCTCGGAGCCCACGTCTGCGAGGCACCAGGATTATTTTTCCCTCTCTAGCAGTTGTCACTAGCGTGGACCCAGATAATTTGTCTTGCTAATGGCAGGTAGGTCAGTTGAGCGCTATAATTGTGATTTCCATCTTGCTGTTGCTCCTCAGTACCTAAATGATATGGAAAACACCAACACCAACACCAGCTCCGTTACACAACAAGTCTATGTGTTGCACATGTTTCGTCTCTGACAGGGCTTGCATGAGTCACAAAGAAAAGTGCAGATTACTTAATTTATTATTGAATATAGACGCCAATACAGATGAGTCAACAAAATGTAATCTGAGTCTAACAGAATGGAATCAAGCACTTCCTAAAAATGATTGAATCATCAAGGTTTTAGTAGAAAAAAAGTATTGTTTGGTATATACTGTAAGGTTTGCAAATGCAATACAATGAAAACTCTTCCCATTCCCAAAATTTCACTATTGGCAAGGGATAACTTTCAGTTCTCTTTCTACTCCAAACATGGTGTGTGCCGTGACATCCAAAGATTTCAGCCTCAGTCTGACAAGACTATATTTTCCCAGCTGGCCTTTTCTCATTGTTGGCTCACTTATCTGTTTTGATTTGTTTTTATTAGTGTTTTTTATGATTTTTATATACAATGTTGATGATATCTGGTGTAAATTTAATGTTAGTATGTGTTAGAAATCTATTTAAAAAGAAAAATGTTGTGATCTTCAGGACTTCTTTGCCCCACTGTACATTGTTTTAAAATGTGGGAATTGCTGAACTATTTTAAATCAATAAAGCCCTCAAAGCGGCACTTAGATTATATCCGTACTCTATGGTGCCAACTGCTAGTCATGAGCTAGATAACAAAAGACATTTTCCATATGTATATAATGAGCTCTATGCTTTTAAAAGAGTTAACAGATTTTCTTCAGAGTTACTAGAATGAAATCAGCAGTCAGTTGGAGTCACTGGGCCATGAATCTCCAGAGAGAAGTGTACATGAAATGAGCCCAGGCTGATTTCAGTCGGGGAGGAAGGTCGTCACCACACAAATGAAAAACATGAGAAGTGGTTCAAGGTCTAATCAAGTCCTCAGACTGCACTCACTGGGAGCAATTAAGTTCCTCCCTCTCAGTGAACATAGGTAACCAGATCCTTCTATTGACATTCTCAATAAAGGTCATTTATTGTATGGATAAAATGATCAGCCTCTATTGCCTGAGAACCTTATGGCATAAAAATGCAGCTGAAAATTGCGGTCAGAGCTGCGACCAAAAATAGCAAGTTATTTACAAAATGGGCAATGACATAAAATCGAAGGAAGGATCCACATGAAAGAGTAAAAGGAATACATTTCAGAGGTGCCCCAACAATAAACGATGCACCGTGTGTTTGGAATCTACATGCGGCGTCTTCCCTGCATGAATTTCAAGACCTTGGCACTGAGTCCAACTCAACCACAGGAATTCATTACCCTCATTGCTGGTCTGACACAAATTAAGTCCTGGTACTCTCTGTCGTGCCTCTCAGACCACAATACTTCATCATAAGTCATCCTTAATTTGTATGGTTGTCACAGGCAGTTGTTGTCAAGTCCGTTAGCCGGCTGCTTCCTTTGTCAAAGCCTGGCAGGACTGGTTGGACAGGAGGGAGAGAGCAATGACACTTTCACACTCTGGTCCTACCTGCATTGTTTATAAAACCCCAGTCTGGCTTTGACCTCAAACATTTTATAAACAAGTATACCAAGGATTGCATTTTCTCTCTTGGAACAAATGACAAAATAAATGTTGTCATACAGCCAAAAACATAGAAGAACAGACCAGAAGATAATATTGTTCTTTGAAAACAAATTAACAACACAATGTTGGTAAAAGCAGGAAACCCTGATTCTTGTCTTTTATCCTTCATAGTGTGCAAACTCTTTGTCTTTTTCCAGATCGTCTTACTTTTAAATGAAATCCCTATTTTAATTCAAACAACTTTAAGACAGGCCTAAAGGAAGTCGGACCAAGGATGCAAATACTGAATGGTCCCGTGAAACTCATAATCTACAAGGGAAGCACCGACTTCTAGGTGACCAATGGATCAGCCTCTTATAATTTCATTTTAACATCATAAATAAGCAAAAAAGCCTTTCTTTGTTTTGGGATCATTCTGAATACATAGTCAAGCTTGAATGATGTTAATAGATAAAGTGTTGTAGCGTAACTAAGTGATTAAGCCAAAGTTTGATAAAGAAAATGTAGAAAATAAATTCCACAGGTTCAGCACTATATGAAAAGTTAGGGGAATTAGCAGAGAGAGGGAAAAAGCAACATAATTTATGATAGTCAGAAATCAGCTGTCATCTCACTATAAATGATTTTTATGCCACCCTGCCATCTGTGTTAATTACTTAGACAGCAACCCATAATTCCCCTAGGCTCTTTACCAAAAAGCCAAAAAGCCAAAAAAATAAATAAATTAAACAAAACTGTGTGTTGCTCTGACTGACTGGCTGGAAAAAGAATAAAAAAGGCATCCTCTTAGTGGGAATATTTAAAAGCAAGATTTTAAAGGGTTTTTTCTTCACTTTAAATCCACGTCTCCCGAGTAGAAGTAGACATAACACTCAAACTTACTTAATGTGTACATTTTGTAACTGTTTAAATCACAAACTTTCATATATTTTATTGGGATTTAATCTTAACAAAGCAAAACTAAATAATGCATAATGGTCCAGAAAAAGAAACTGCATAGGTAGGTCTTGAACGAGGCCAAGAAGCATATGAAATGAAACAATGCTAACTGTGTTAGCTGGACTACTCGCCTTACATAACAGTAACACCTGGCCCATTGCTGGTCAAACTCTAACAATTAACCTTCATGCCACAATTGCAGCTTTAAGTTTAATTGAATCAACAAAGCAAAACAGGTCTAATAAGACGGTAACACCAACAAAAACAAACGAAGGAGAAAAGCTAGTTCCAAGTCAAACTGGAGCGGCTTCTGCTCTCAAAGTGCTCTCCAAGTGGAAACGCGAGGCCAATGTTAATCCCTGTTTTGTCTCATTCCTTATCTGTCAACTTCTTTGCCAAAGACTATTTTTGTGGTAATAATAGGTCCTGATCGTCTTCAGGTGAATGTGGTGGTGGCATTTTATGGGGAAGGACGGGCTAGCCGGCACAGCTTTTTAATCAAGAGACTGGGGAACAACACAGAGGGAGGTGTGCAACATCATATCATATTCCATGTAAAATGTTACCTTTAGTTCTTCACAAAGCTATTTTTTTTTAGTTCTATCTAAAATGATGGAATTTCACTTATTGCTCCTTAATAACTGCAAAGGGGAAAAGACATATAAGATCTAAGAGAAATAAATATGATAAAACAAAAGCGTAAACTAATGTAGCAAAAACCAAAATGACCATTAAATAACAACAAGGAAATACTGAAACACTAACACACACACACACACACACACACACACACAAAATCGACCCCAAACATCTGGTAATCGTAACGTTGCGAGTGTGATGTAATTGAGCTTTGCAGACTTAGTTCCCCTTTTACAGGCCCTTTCAAGACGTTTTCCTCTATTTCCACTGCTATACTAAGCAAAAGTAATTGTGAACTTTTTGTGGTTCGTATTTTAACTGTAACCTTACAAAAATAAATGTTTTAAATTAATCTGACACGGCACAACCTTCAGCTTTTATAAAGTAGTCGGTAGCAGGTTATGCTGACATTAAATAACAAAATATTGTTCCTTTACTATAGCATGTAAGGGAATTTAGCTTTACTTTGTCTTATCAAACTGAAAGTCATGTATGACATTTCACTATTCATACTTGCAGTTATATCAATTTAGATACATTTTTGGCCTCTGTTTGCTGCAGAGGAAGAGAGATTAGCTTCTGATTAAGGAAAAAGTTTCCACTTTATTGCAGGGATTTAAATGTCTCCATGTTTTTCAAACTTTCTGGAGCATATTTTAACCAGCAGTGAAATTATATGACTTCTTGACAACCTCAGTGTAATACAGAGTGATGTTGTCAGTCAAAAACAGGTTTCATTACCTTTTTCCCAATACAGGCCAGCTGTTTCCTTTTGTTTCCACACATTTTTGATACAAGAAGTCGGTGACTGTAATTTTTGGCGAAACTGCAGAGCTCAACATTTTGGAATGACTTAGACTCAACTTTGACTCTGAAACTTTGCTACATCTCACTGGAAAGGATTGTTCAGGTTAAAATCAGTTAATAATATGTTATCGGCAGTGCATAACTTTTAGTGTAATTTAGTACAAATTCCTGGATGGTGTATCTGAAAGCTATTTTCTGAACCTTCAAATTTGTTGTCCTTTTTGCATTGGCCGTGTATTTCCAAATATTTTTTACAATTGAAATGGACCCTGGACCCGGTGCACCAGGAGGGATCTTCCTATGTAAAACAGATACAGAGGGCAGAACGAGTGAATCAGTTCTACTTAGGGTAAATCTCTGCTATAAAGGTAAAACAAATTGACTTTATTCTCCATTGGGTAGTTACACTAACTGCAAACACTTTACAGGTTTCATTTTATAAACACAATTTTAGATTTCTCTGCCATTAAAAAAAAAAGCTACACTGTTTTGGAAAACACAAAAAGGGCAATTTCAGTATATTTTTGGCAATATGACCCCTGAATAATGTATGAGGTAGTCAGACCTGAATTGGATCATTATGCACTAATTAAATGTTCTATAAAATAGCTCTGCAAAATCTTTACTGTATTTGTGAAAACAAAATATGGAAATAGGTAACTTTTTTCCAGATATATGACTCACATGCTGTCTAAATGTATTTTTACACCCCATCACCAACCTTTACTCATTAATAACCAAAACAGGTGGCTGTTACTTGAGCTTTTGTCCACAACAAAAACGACTTTACAAACACATCCTTGCATTGGTAATGAATCATTCTTGTGGCAAAATGGTGCATTTATCTCCAAGCAGATGAAAAGGAGGGTTATGATCGGATTCACACTTCCACTCAGTCCCTCTGGAGTGAGATGCAGCATACAATATAGGTGTTAGAGAACAAACAGAAATAGCAAGAAACATTTGAAAAAGTATGAACCTGTTATTGTTTTCGGAGTATTATATGCATCACAACTGAAGCCTCTCTGTAAGATTAAGACAGTCTGCGTGGTGGCTTAAGTTTTTCCCGTCCACGTCAACTGATTTGCTCTCACTGGGTTCAGCACATTTCAACTAGAGTTGCCATCATACCCATGCATCTTACGTGCTCATACTGCTTACTTGCAAAGTGACATTCTTATTCATGTCTGAGTGGGCATATGCCACACAAAGGACCTCATACACTGAATGGGTCCCGGTCTCTGCGATCCGGCGCGGCAAAAGGAAGTAAAGTTGTTGGGCTGATGCATTGACGTGACATCGAAGCAAAGCCCCGTATTAACATTGAGTTGGCTATCTTTGGAAAGTGATGATGATCATAGCGGTGCCTCTCATCAACAGTGAGAAAGATTGCAACGAACAGCCGTCCATGCTCTACATCCCGCCTGACAAGTTGACGCAGCACGGGCCCTTAAAAGTGCACTTGTCAGGAAGTCGGAACTAATAGTGCAATGTCTAACTCCAGAAGATTAACCGAGCAATGACATAAGCTGTGGCTGCTCTGGTGTTTAGAAGTCTCGTTTTTGAAAAATGTCTGTGGTACTCGTACGTGAGGCGAGAGAAATGAAGGCGCTGCAGGAGTGGAAAATAAGTGAAATGCAAGTCACAGGTAGCGATATTTTGATAAAGTAATCATGCTCCAGGAGCAAAGCTTGGACTCTGATATCAGCCCTTGGTGATTCCGCAGAGCTGCTCCGAACGTCGGTGGCATCAGATTTACAAATTGAAAATCATTAATAATTCTAACCAGGATGTGATAAATCTGGAATCACTCTCGATGAACCTGGACACACTTTCATAAATCAAAAAGATTACTTGGGAATTTTTAAAAATCTGACGTCAAAGTGTCAGCCTTATTAATGGTTTTTGTAGATTCCTTACCGTGATATATCATTAATCTGAGATACATTTGAAGTGTGTCACTGGGGCAATATGTGATCCCTTTAATATTAAGAATATGCAGGTCTGTGTCAATACTCGAGATGGGAGGGATAAAATAGTTAGGGAAAAATCCTCTTGGTTGCATTTTGACAAGGTGGTTCAATGAATATTTAAGTAAACCACCTCGAGATTTTATTTGTTTCTATATAGTACTGTGAAGAAGTATTTGGATTCGTACAGATTTCTTCTGTTTTTAATTTTTTGTCACAACAAAATGTTTTGGATCATCACAATAAAAAAAAACAACACATATTATCCATAAAGGGAAACAGCTATCCAAAGCAACCTAGCCATTTGTGAAAAAAAGAATCAGTTGTTCCTTTTTAAATCATTAATTAATTGCGATTATCCACTTTTTTTGGAAAGCTAAGATTATTTCCACAGACCTGGTTATTAGAACATGTCTGATTAATGAAGTAGGGTAAAATATCTTAACAGATGAACCACGGCAGGAAGCAGGCCAAATTTGCTCCAAGAACGCATTTACAAAGCATGCAGGAAGTGAAAGGCCACATTTGGCTCCATTAAAGTCAAAATTCATGACTAAAGGCTGAGAAGAAGGGAGGACAAAAGTGGCATCCACAAAGTCCCGTCTGATATTTACCGAAAAACATTTCGATGATCCCTAAGACTTTTTGTAAAATATTTAGTGGGCTTATGACACAAATGTGTTACTTTTTTAAAAGGTGCATGTCCTGTCACATCAGTTTTGTGACACAGCATCTCAAATAAAGAACATTATACTGACAACATGGTTGTCATGGTGTGATGGTCTGCCACTGCCTTGCTGCTTCAGGACCTGGAATACTGGCTGTAATTGATGGAAACATGACTTCTGGTCTATACCAGACACTCCCAAAGGAGCTGTCCTGCAATTCATGTACATTCAGATTATGACAATGATCCAAAACACACCAGCTAGAAAACCTTTTCAACAGCTGAAAAAAAAAGAAAATCTTAAAATGACTGTTTTAGAGTGGCCTAGTCAAAGTTTTAGGCTTTATTCTGATTATGATGATGTAGCCTGGTCTTTAACAGGCTTTTCATGTTCGAAAACCCTTAAATGTGGCTAAATGAGAACTGTCCTTGCTAAAAGAATGGACCAGAATTTGAGAGACTTGTTCCCTGTTATTGCAAATCCTTGATTCCAGGTGTTGCTTTATGGGGAAATAAATTCCTTTAAACAAAACTGAAGTTGAAAAGTGCATTTTGTATTTACTTGCATTATCCTTGTCTGCTATTAAAATGTGTCTGTAAATGTGAAAGACTTAAACGTAACAGCAGCAAAGACAAAGACAAATTTAAAGGGGGGGGAAATACTTTTTCTTTTCAACACTAGTGCCTTTAAAAGTAACCGATGAAGGTGCATCATGTGATAATAAACACGATCAAGCATTGGTATCTAGACAGATAACCTAAAATACAAATGATAAAACACCTCTACCACTGCTTTCTCTCCAAATATCCACAAAGAAGCCACAGCATCCCCAAAAACCCCACACCGCCGCTGAAACACTTTATTCCGAGAGCGGTGTTGCTCTGACTTAGAGTGCTATTGTGAAGAAGGAGGTATTGAACGTGATGGCAAACAGGGCAACTCTGTAATCTAAATGTCATTCACTGAAAAGCATCTCCCACACAGCCAAGGGCTTTCATCTGAATGTGCCTCCAAAAGATTCAATTACTTTTTCGCTCCCTCTCTTTCTTTCACCCTCTGATCTCCACCATTCCCATGCACTCACTAGTTGCTTATCTGCCGTGATTATAGTCATTATGAAGCAGCCGTGTCCACAGTGAGATTTCATCACGGGGAGACATGCTCTGCCAGCTGCCTCTGCAACCAGGTCCTGTTTAGTAAAATGAGCTGTGCAAAGAGCCAGGGCTGCAGAAGTAATAGCGAATAATACAAAGCCTCAGATTTGCTATGGAGGGAGTTAAGAGGAAAATATAGATTCTGTGTCGTGTATAGCGCAAGTGGCTCCCTCGGAAAGCATAAAGGTGTGGAAACGCACGTCTCTGACTCGTTCTTATTCCGCAAAAGTGTGGCAGCCTGAGGATAGAGGGATGAATCAGATAACACAGCTGCTCTTTTCATGTTCAAAATCTGTTTCTCGCACGTCTCCGTCTAGGTTTCGGCGGAGGGGAGGAGTTTAAGCGCGATGGAACAAAACTCATTTTTTGACAATGACATCAAAGGAGATGGCTGCTTTTGTGTTTGAAGTGGAGCATGTTTGAAGTGTTCTGAAGACAGTGGAGTGGTGGGGCAAGTTCATTGTTGCTTCGCTCTGGGGATGATTATCAGCTGCTATCGGCACGAATCTCTGAAACAACTGTCAGCGTGACATGTGAATAATGATCTCCCTTTTTCACCTGCTGATGCCAAACCAGCTCTGACACCTAAATATCTTCCAGGGTTTCAGACTTTCATTTCTTCTTCTGGCTGCAGTATTAGACTGCTCCTGGAAATTAGGTGAATGCCTGTTTCAAACCCAACCTTTTGCTTTGTTCTTCTGAGCGCTATGGAGCAGTTAATGCATAGTTAAAATATACACATTACTTTATAATAGACCTGACTGATACTAAAACATGTTCCTTTAAGTGACTCTTAAACATTTACATTTAGTGTATTAGGGTGGATTTAATACTGGATTTGAGAAATCTACAAATCATATACTCAATGCGTATACGTCAAAGACATTGTAGAATGCACTAAGTACTGTGATTAAACCCACAGTGCCTTGCAAAAGTTTGTAAGGTGCTGTAGAGCAAAGTACACATATTTGTTTATATATTTTCCCACATTAAAGTCATAAACTGTAGTTGTTAAACCAACATAAACCACCGTTTATCTGTGACCACAGCTGCAAGTCCTTTGGGGTGTGTCTCTACCTAGCAAATTACACTTTCTGTCTTCTTTGCAACGTAGCTTAAACTCAGTTGCAATGGATGGAGACTGTCTATTATGCCGTGCCATAATTTCTCAATTTGATTTAGATCTGACCTTTGACCGAGTCATTGTGAAGGATGCTAGCCACCCTAGCTGCTACAATGTAAACTTGCAGTATCTAACAAGCTTTGCCTGTGCAGATTCTCAGTTATCCGGGTCATCGCAACAGCAAACAAGCTTTAATTGGAGGCAACCAGACTGTTGTTTAAGTTCATTGGCGAAATTAAACAACAGCTACGGAGATGCATGGCACAGCAATAGGAGGGCCAGCAGCTCGGGCCAAGATTCAGTCACTTGCACCTCTAGAACAAAGGGCACACTGTTGACGACAATGATGTCCAGATTTTGGACGGGGAGAACAGATGGTTTGAAAGATGGGGTGAAAGGAGCCGTCTTGGTCAAAAGAGAAAATCCATCACTAAACAGAGGGAGAGGATTGACTCCCCAGTGTCCACAGCTTGTTTTTCCAACACATTCCAACAAGATTACATCAGCAGTCTCATCATGATTCAGGTGGCCAAGTACTGCACCCACACCAAGCAATAGCTTCTAACGACCCAGGACGGTGATGGTTGGGTCACTGATCTGCATCTGATATAGAATGCACTTAGGAGGATGGGCCTTCATGTCCTTTACAAACAGCAGTGCACCGACTGCAGGTCGCTCAGATGCGAGCCACCAGAATTGACAAAGAGTTTTGGATAGGTGTTGAAAAGTTCTCAGAAAGAACTGAGAGAAAGTCTGGTCTAACAGGTTTTATTCCACAATCCCCCACATGATGCTGCCAATACCCTGTTTCATGTTGGAGATGGTGTGTTCAGTGAGATGTGCAGTGTTAGCTTTCCAAGACAAAAAAAAAACAACAAAAAAACCTTACCTGTTCTTTTATCTGACCAGAGCACTGAATTCAGGGGGATCAAAATAAAGAACAATGAATACAAATGCAAGCCAATTTTTCACTCGCATATATAATTGAAAACATGCATTTGTTTTGGTAACGATTCAAAACCAGAGCTACTCTCTGTTGGTCTGCTACATAAAATCCCACAATAAAACACCAGAGTTCGGGATTTTAAGATGACAAACCGTGGAAAAGTTCAAGGCATGCGGATACTTTTGCAAGGCGCTGTACAGAAAGCACAAATAAATCTTTCTGACACATCTGCAACTGATGCCAATGCTTTTAGTCAAGTCTCATTTTTTGTCCATAAATTGTAAGTGCGCTTCTGGAAAATTTCAGTTTTCCTCTTTAAATATGATATGAGTCAAAGAGCAATGGCTGACACTGCCCTTAAGTATTAACCACTCATTTATATTATCCACTCTCACATAACTGCACAGCCCTAATGGTTACATTAACCTAGTAAAATAGACAAGGTAACAGTCTTTCCGATGAGTAGAAAGCTCTAAATTTAGTCAGGCCTCTAAAATCCTCCTCTGCTAACTATTATTGTACATGGGTTGGCTGTCCATGGTCCAGCCTGTAAAATCTTTCAGGAAGGATCATTAAGGATATTTCATTATCTCCATATTGCCAAGGTCAGGTTGTCCATATATCCACTTTAAAGCTGCTAGGGGAATATGCTGCGACTGTAGTATAATAGACCAGAAAATGTCCACACCAGGAATGATGGGAAATCAATATTGGGCCCAGCTCATCAATACAAACCCCATTTTCACAAGCAGGAAGAAGGTTCTCTGGGAAAAAAAAAAAACGTTGAGGGAAATAGATTGAATCAGGGAGGAAGAATAAAATAAAACAATGTTTTATTGTTAATAAAATGTTTTCTTTTCTGCTCTACAATGAGCTGAGAGACTCACTGTCGAAGAGGCTTAAATCGGTTTTGGCTTGATTTTGCTTTAATCTGCCAGCACTGGATTAGACAGTCCATAAATGTCCCGGCACAGTCATGTAACCACGTTAAAGGAGAAAGAAACATGGGTTGTGACAATGATTTGCCACATTTGTTACAGCAGTGGCAGCCAAGAGCCTCAGTCTGCCTTTAGACTGTTAAAAAGGAATGTTGATGCTTTTCATTTATCGCAGGGAGAAGGCAAGAGGAAATGTTCAGCCGGAATACCAGCAAACAAAGAAATGTTCCTTTCATAACAACATTCAATCACTCTTGCCCTCTTCTCTCATATTGGGCTCATATTTTTTTTTTTTTAAGTAGACAATTTTTAATTAAGCTGAGCCTGAACATTATGATGTTTATGATACTTGTCCAAGGCATAACTATTGTAAGGTGAAACAGCCGGTGCATGTAGGCTATTTGTTAAATAAACAAAGCAAAGCGTGTTGTGGTCCAACATGGAATTTACAATGTGCTACGGTGGAGAAAAGAGAAAACAGCCCGTGGTTGTTTAACCAGCCAGTGATAGCCTTGGGCGCTGTTTGTTTATGCAGCACAGCTTCCAACAAATGAATATCACACTGGCAAACTGATGTTGGAAGAAAAGAAGTCTGAATACAAAAGCAGTCCCTCCCCTCCTTCTTCCCTGCCAAACGACCACCAGCATCAACATAGTCCCCAAATAATTCAACTGATGGTTATTACAGGGTTTTTGTAGGGTTTTAAAAAGTCATAACAACGTTCATATTTAATAATTTCTATTTTAGGTCTTAAAAGACTTTAAATATGTCCAGATTTTTGGCTTCTTGTATCCAGTTTTATTTATTTAAGTAGGTAATGGACTTTTACCTTTATTTATTTATTTTTGCTGAGGAATTAAGGTTATGAATCCATATAGACCTAAATTTGTATTGATAAAAAAAAAAGTCTTAAAGACTTATGAGTTTAACTTTTTTGAAATTTGCAGAAACACGGTTATTTTGTCCCTACTTCTCCATATTCTGAAATGTATATATTAGGGATGTTAAGAGATGTCAATATCCCAAAATTGAAATTTCTGAAACCACAGTATTTCTGATTTAATAAAATCTGTTTTTGCAAAGCACAATCTGGTTGCTGTCAGCATGACTTCATCTGAATAGGTAAGTGAAAGCTATTTTTATGAAACCCATCAGTAAAGGTAAGTTCTTTAAACTTGACATTCTGCAGCAATTAGTCTTATTTTGAAGTATAAAAGGAAGTAGTCCTTTCTGCCTGTTGTGTCAATAGTTAACTAATAAAGAACTCAGCAGGCTAATTGACAACACTTGGTTACAAAAGCATTCAATAAACCCCTTTTAAATAGTTGTATGGCAGTTTTTCAAGAAAACAGAAACAGTGATAGAGTGATGAAGTAAATATGAATGATTTATAAGCACTGTGGGAAAACAGGCTAGCCGTTTCATGTTGCTTTAATGAGTCTGGACTGCATTTGTTTACGGCATGTTCAAAATCTAAAATACAGACTGTCACACATTTTTGAACCTGTTGAAAAACTCTGCGGCATTAGTGCTACAACTGTGTCACAATCATTACTTATTCTCACAGGACAAAACATAGAAGCTTTACTCATGTCAGTATGCAGGATGCTTGAAAATTGAAGTAAAACTTAAGTCTGATTTAGGGTGCGTTCCATTTACCTAAGAAGTCAGAACTGGGAAGCTGGAGATTATGTCTTCTTCGAGTTATTGCATTCCAGTTTTCCGCTTGTCTAACAGGAAAAAAACATAGAAGCTCACACCACAGCAATTATTCAATGTACAAATACAGCAAAGGTGAGTCTCAGAATGCTTTCTAAAATCACATTTCATTACAAAGTCCTCATCTCGTTTTAAGCTGTGCTGCAACTGAAGATGACATTTTAAACATTTATTGCTGATTTAGTCACTATGGCCACTGCTGTTAAACAATAACAATGACACTAACACTGTTCTATGCGATATTTTAAACAGCGCAAGTAGAACATGTATAACTGACTACATGCTCATTAATAATAGAGAACTGCAAAAAACAGTCAAAGTATCAAGTTTTACCAGCGGTGAGCACAGCTGTGCTAATCTGAAAACAGAAAATTGCGGACCAAACTCTGTGTTCATCATATTAGCATTAATGCTAATTTTAGAAACTGTTTGCGGACAGCTCGATCAATGAAGTGTTTCTAATAGTAACAACACATACTGTAGTATTTTCAAGGTATTTTGGCATTAGGACAACCTTAGAATCAAATCAGCATGAACGCCAACATGTAGACTAGTTAATGTTTAATTCTAAAAGAATGAAAAGGATCTTTGAGATGCAGTTTTTCATTTGAGAAATCTTAATTTGTATAAAAAAAGAGTGATTTTTTTCTTTATTCCCTCAAAAATATTGCTTGAGTCTTGTCTCACCTGGCGAATTAGATATTGTGTAATGTCACAACTGTAATATTTATTTGCACTGAATCACCGACTCGCTTCTCTTACTGTACAGTAGACACATCGTCTTTGTGCGAAGATTACACATTATCTGCTGCATGTTAATGGCCTATTGACCATGTATGGCGTAATGAGAGCTTCGGTGCGGGGGCAGCCATGATATATGAGGGTGAAAATTGGCCTCTGCCTCACTGATGACCTAATTTCAATATTCGGGGACTTGGGGATGGAAATGACACTTTTCACATTTAAGTGCTTTGTATTAGCCCCTGGCTTACTGTACCTCTAATCCCAGCTCATAAACTGGACTGCACACATTACGGAGACGCTGGCATGGCTGAAGAGAAGAGGACTGTCTGAATTACAGCCATTCATTGCAAGCACAGCAAGGTTTCCATGCTACCAGGCAGGGGCGCACAAAGAGACAGCATTCGACTCCTTCAAGGAGTCACCTTCATCTTTTTTTTTTTTCTCCCATTCAGCTGACTTGATGCATGCATCCAAGAAAATAAAGCAGAAGGCAGATTCCAAAAGGGCTCTGTCTTCAGAGATAACCTTGAGGATGTATGGCATTTAGCATTCCGCTCAACCCCGGTCATGGCTTCCTGAGAGCGGTCATGGTTTCCCTAAAGCATATATTTTGATCCCCAGCCTTACATTGGGAAAATATTACCACCTCTTCATACTAAATGGGAAAGTTTCTTACATTTTCTTCTGCTTCCTGCCTCAAATTTAAAGACTGTCATTGCATGTTAGGATAAAAGGGGGTGAAGCTCAATGACCTATTTGCATTTCTGTCTCGCAGAGGAGAAGAACAGGAGGGTGGGGTATATGGCTGAAGGTTGTGAAAAAGGCAGACGTATTTATCATTCATCCTTTATTTCTCTGGTATTAGTGAGTGGAGGTGTCATGTTTGGCACATCTAAACTCTGTGTTCTGCCAAAGAGATGTGACGCCAAGAGAAATAGGTGTTGTTTTAACCTTGAGCCTGATTTAAGCAAACATGAATATATTACATTCAGTAGCCCTCATCCCCCTGCTCGCACTGTATTTTTTTTTTTTTTACAGTGCTTCTGTATATTAGGCACACACTTTACTGCAGACGGTAATGTAAGCTGTCAGGTTCTGCACAAAAGGACAGGTGAGGCACAACATAGCATCTTTCTTTTCCGACAAGTGAAAAAAGGTGCTCCATAAACACTATATATATATATATATATATATATATATATATATATATATATATATATATATATATATATATATATATATATATATATATACATATATATATATATATACATATATATATATGTATGTATATATATATAGCTATGAGGTGAGGCAGATTTTCCTCACTCACCTGAGATGCATGGCAGGTGGGACAGTGCACCTACACTGCCGACCCTGTATGGCAAGAGGGTTTTTTTGTTGTGCATTTGTGTGTTGGTGTGTTTGTGTTTTTCCGTGCCATTGGGATGGTGCAGTAGCTCACGGTGCTCCGACAGGTCCACTGTGTGTGGCGTTCTGCAGCATCAGCAGCCGGACAGGGGCCAGACGGTGGATTTATGATGCCAAGGAGCGGAAATGACCTGCTTCTGTCATTGGGTGTGTGCCCCATCACGAGAGGCCCTAAACTATATTGGCACAGCGCTGACAGACATGTTTGTCATCCAGTCAGTTTTGAAGATACCAAGCAAGGAGTATTACTGCTTTGACAAGCACCTAAACTTAGTGTGTGTGGTTTTGTGGTGTGTGTGTGTTTGTTTGTCTGTTTGTTTGTCTGTGTGAGTGGGTCTGCCTTTGCTGTCCACAACAGGTCAAGTTTTTTTTAATTTTTTTATGTTAGGTGTTGTTTTCCTCAGGTATCTGCTCGTCTGAATGGCAAAATTAAAACTAACTACTAAGATAAATGTAAAATGTTTGTTTTATTACAGATAAAGAAAATGTTGATCCTTATTAAGCAGCTGTCATGGCATTTAACGTATTAATCAGATTTTATAAATTGCACGACAGCTAAAATCCACTTTCAAATTAAAAGCTCTTTGTGCACGCAGGGGTTTACAAAGCATTGCTGTGCTTTGAGCTCTTCAGGGTTGAGAGTGAAGGTGTTGCATGAACAGTGACACCTTCTGGCTTTCTGAAAAGAGCACTTATGAAACTGAAGTCGCTGCACAGTTCATCTTAGGAGGATGCAACACCAGGAGTTTAAAGCACTTGACATTGGACATAATTGTTTGTGCCCATTATATTTTGATAATTACTGTAAGTCAATCAAGCCAATTTATTATTTTTTTCTTTTTTTTTATTATTTTTTCTTTTGTTCAATTACCAATGTGTAATTTTTAATATTTTGTTTATGTTCACACACAAAACCACAATTGCTCTGGAATATTAAAATGAAATAAAAAGAAAATAATTACATTTGAAACAAAGTGTCTTTCATACTTCTCTCATAAATGCGCACGTGCTCTGGCACAGCCACAACTCTGTGTGTGAATAGGCAGCTCAATGAAAGTATGTAGAAAAAAATTGGTATTTTGGAACTTGAAGATGCAAAATAATTAGAAGATGCTTCAAACATAACTGTATAATAAATGCATCTCTTTCGTTTTCCTTTTCCTCTGATTGATTGCGTTCTGAAATATAAAAGAAAGCAAAAACATGAAAAGCATACACTCCAGGATCAATGGAGTGCATTTTGGTTGTAATAGTGGTTAGGCCAATTATCACCAACCGTGTACTGTAGCTCATTTTAGAGCCGAAGGTATCAAGAAAGTTGGGAACTCTTTTAAAAAAGAGTTAACAGTGGCACAGAGCTGTAAAAATGTCTGCAAATTAGGGATGTCTGGCTCAAGTTTCTTTGTCCTTAACCGTAACAATCCAATTTTATTCCTTGTAGATTTGTGTTGCAAATTCACCTCAAATAGCTTCTGGCCTTAATGCAGCCAGGGTGATGCAAGTTTTGAACACTACAAGGTTCATGTTGGAAACATTTGGACCCCTGTTTGGCAATCAGACTGCCCCTTAGATTTGGTAGTAATTTTGCAGAATTAGGCACTATCTAAAATACTGTGATGATGGTAAAGCAGTGATAGTTTAGAATCATATGTAATGAAATTACAAAGCACTGTGAGTCCTAATAAACTGCAAATTTTGTTCAGCTACTATTGTGCTTAATTGCGGCTGATGTAGATGATTTCCAGTATACTTATACTTCTACCTATTGTTTGGATTATTTTGAATTAACAAGCTCCAATTATTTTTGCATTAGATTTTTTTTAAAGAATTGTAAAGCCATTCAGGCAGGAAAGTGTTTGAAACAAACATTTGCTGGGAGTCACAAATTGACACTCCATAAAAGAAATACCTTATGTATAGACTACCCTTCCATCCATCCATCCATCCATCCATTCATCCATCCATCCATCCATCCATCCATCCATCCATCCATCCATCCATCCATCCATCCATCCATCCATCCATCCATCCATCCATCCATCCATCCATCCGTCCATCCTTAAGGGTTGCAGTGAATATGATTGTGCAGATACAGTATTTGGTTTAAAAGTGAAAGTGTTTGACATCTAGAGCTAGTTGTATATGTTTATCTAAAGTCTTTACATAGACCTTTTTCAGTTGAGATTGATGAGCACAAAAAAGGGAGTAAAAGCAACCATTCTCAAACTCTTAACCATTTAATAGCCGGTCATATGCTTTTCGTGCTGAGCTTTCTAAGTTTGTACAAACAACGTACAAGTCAAGGACCTTTCAATAAATATTATTCTGTTTTTTTTATATTATTGTTGCTATGACATTATTATGTTGTTATCCAGGCAGTTTCATTAGACAAAATATATAGAATGACATCACCGCCCTGAATAGACGTGTCTCTGAATCAGGTTTAAATGAGGTCTAAGTAGGTGGATGAATAGAACCTGCAGCCTCCCCCTACGTCATTTTAGTGTGGTAACCAGGATGTTGTTCAGTTGAGAAAATAAATGTTACATGTGAACATGTAGACACCTAACATCTGATTACGTAGCGCTGTGTTGCACTGATACGGACGTTTTCAGTTTGAGTTTGTTTGAAATACAAAAAACAGCTAAAACAGGGGTGTCTAATTAGCTTCTAGCCTTCCACTACTCTAAAGAGTTATGCAGAGATTCTGTGAAGGGGAGAACCATCCCTTCACAGAATCTCTCTTCAAATCATCTAAACCATCAATTCAAAGTGTAGTAAAATAAAGCTTCGTTCCATCAGTTAACTCAGTTACTGTTGGCGTTCTGGTCACAGAGGTTTTCATTATACTTGATAGAAACAAATATAGATATTTATAAATATAGATATTGTGCCCCAACTGAAGCTTCAGTAGAAAAAACTTTTTTTTTTTTTTTTTTTGCTTCTACAGATATAGGAGACCTTCATCCAGCAGCTGTCTTTAATAAACACATAGAGATTTTTGCTAACATGGACTAAAGTTAATATGTTTACTTTCTGTTTTGATGATATTTGACATGAATAACATATCTTCCTGGCTAATAAACATAAGGACTTTGCTTTAAAGGTTTTAGTGCAAGTTTTACATCCTGTAAAACAAGACCTAATCATAGGGTTTCCATCTCCTGGAACACCTTAGGAGATGAGGGCAGGTCACTCAACAAAGAAAGACTTGGAGCTTAGGAAGTCTCTTTCACCAACATGGTCTTTGTAAATGGTCAAAACCTCTTAGACTTTTAGGGAAAACACAGATTTGTTTGTAAAATAATTTGCTTAACCTGTGATAAAGCTTTGTGAGCCATCAACACGAAAAAAAGGTTTTGACCTTTATCAACTAGGTTCTCAAAACGTAGCAACCTGTTAATGGCTGTTGCCAAAAGAATCCCAGCTAGCTGACCAAGAGCAGGTACCAGGAGTTGAGTTTCTTCAAGCACTTTGTTACCAGTCATTTAAGAGATCCTTGATGAGAAGCCTCAGTCATTACTCGTGATTGGATCAGGACAAAAACATAAAGAAAGACAAAGAAAGAACCAAAACTGAGAGAACGTCAACTGGGTAATAAAGGGACTGGCAGTAATTGAAGCATGTTTATATCTGGAATCAATCTTTTGTCTGCACAGAACGGATGAAAGATGCTGGAACAAAAGTCATCTTATATCCGTAAATCAACTTGATCAGCTCATTAACTAGATGCACAGCATTTATTAAAGACCGAAGCAGATGAGCTGTTCATTAAACATGTTGGACCATGTCTGGAATGGGAGTGTAAACCCTGAAACAGAGGAGAACTGGTCTGTTTTTAACCCATGGGAACTTCATAAGACATCACCGACTCACCATCCACAGAGGCTTGCCTCAGCCATCCAACTCAATGAATATTTTATAAAGATGCGAAGATTTTCTCCTCATTCTGTAATCAAATGCAGAAAGTGCTGCTGGAATTTAAAGAAGAGATATAACGTCGCGTCTTGGGGTGGTGGGGGGGGCAGTTTTTCTTCTGCTTCATTTAGAAATCAATGTGGCTCAAGAGATACTAGTTATATAAATCAGACACATCATCACCAATTGGCAAACCTTTTGTTACTATTTTGATCTTCCCAGGTTTGGATGCTTTTAGGCAGCAAACAGAGATATACAGCAGGTAGCCGGTATCTATTAATGGATCTCCAGTGAAAGCAACACTCTAATTAGGAGAGATCCAAGAGCAATGAGGTAAATAAAAACTCAGCTGAAGCGACTTGACTCTGTTAGCATCTCCTAGACTTGTAGGTCCTTGCAAAATTATTTATGTGCTATATATAAATCCTTTTACATTTTATCACATTACGACCACAAACTTAAATATATTTTATTTTGACTTTATGAGAACAACAAACCCAAAGTGCAACATAACCGTGAACTGGACAGAAAATGGTGCATGGCTTTATTTTTGTTTCGACAAATGATATCCTGAATTTGTTTTTCAAGAATACGAATTCAGTGTGACTGTCATCAGATGTCACGTAGTCGGTAAACAAGGTCTATCTATGAATGTGATTGGATATTAGCATAGATATTAGTTTGTATCCTGCAGCAGAGGTTAGTTAGATAACAATAGTTAACAAACAGCATCATAACGGCAAGGAACACAGTAGACAAGTCAGAAATATACACTTTAAGACGTTTAAACCAGGGTTATGTTATAAAGACATGTTTCAATCTTTAAACAGAAATCTGAAAGAACGTGACACAGGGTCTGGCTGTCCACCCAAACCCAGGGTCTGGCCCCGAGTGTGATTTCAGGGAGATGAATACAAAAGCGTGTCACATTTTCCTGGAAAAAAACACCCTTTTTCAACAGTAATTATTGATTGAACATCATGTTTTTATATAAAGTACAACCATATATCCTTCATCTTCCACTTCACAATCATGCACTACTTTGTATTGATGTATCTAATAAAATCCCAACAAAGTATGTCGAAGTCTGTGGTTGGAACACAAAACTTTGAAGACGTTCAAGGGGTGTGAATACTTTTGCAAGGCACTTCATTTTATTCAGTTAATTTGAATAAATTCTTCTTTAAGTAGTATAAAAGCTATTCTATAATTCTCACTCATGGCTGACATTTGAGGATTAATCTTGGCATTATTAACATTAATTAACATTAGTTTTTAGTTCACAGACATCAGTGAAGAAGATAAAAAGCAGATAAAGGGTAAACAGAGAGAGACCAGCGATTAATTTAATGTGCCTTTTTTTTCCCTCCCCCCTCAAAGTATTTTCTTTTAATTCTCTTTGAATATCTGTGAGCATTTTTCTTGCTTGGATCTTCGGGCTCAGTGTGCAATCCATTTGGGTCCTCTTGTTATTTTTATTGTCATGTTTGAAATGCTGTTATGCTGAACTGTTTTAATTAGTACTCTGCACTTCATGGAGATCATTGTTCACGCTTGCCTAATTATGTTTAGATGGCCCAAATCTCCATCAAAGGAAGCCATTATCCTACATCGATGGAGGAGCGACGGGATTCCATCTTCACCCACTAGACAAGGCCATTACTGCTCTGCCTTGGCTTGGACACGCTAAATAAACACATCAATTTCATAGGTCTGGAAAGTTAGAGATTGAGGGGAGATTGTTGTTATCAGCTGCATATGGCTGATGATACGGGCACTGCAGAGAACACGTGTTTTTTTTTTGTGTTTTTTTGTTTTTTTTACAAAGACTGGGTCCACTTTTGCAGCCTCTGTTTGGCTTTTCTTTGGAAACAAATGACATGTTTCACTGCTAATACCCACATATTCTTTAATACTGCCTTGCTAATGGTTGCGTTTAAGAGCAGTGGGGGAGGAGGATGATTGGTGATGTAGACATTTTTTTTTCTATGCATCTTTGCCTGAGAGCCCAGTGAATGTGATGGTTTCATATTTGATTAGGCAGCCTAGGGGCCTCAGCAGTCAGGCCCCAGAATTGGCCGGCAGGGGCCTTGTACAGGCGTCTCATTGCTCACCATGCCTCAGTGGTGATGTACACATCGAGTGTGACCACCCGCTTGATTTAAACAACAGTCGAGCCCCGATGTGGGAGTGTGCTCACTCAGTGCAATATTGAGGACCATTCATCCAGCAACCGCTGGACATAGGTCTCTGCCAAATACATCGCCTTTGCCACCGCATTTGTGTTTGGAGTGAGCGAACCGATGCTGGACAAGCGCCACGAGACTTTGCCCTTGTGTCCCTTAACGACGTAAGAAAAAAGAACCAACCGAGTATTTTTTATTTATTTTTTTTGCACAGCTTCAGTTTGATACAGCGCCCTGATGAAAACATATGAGTACGAGCTTCTGAAATGTCAGTGCTTTGAGTGAAACTTTTTCGAAGAATCAGATGGCAAAACGAGGCAGATCATCATCATTATTGATAAAAAAGTTTAACTTATTTTAGAAACAATCATGGGGTAGAATGTTTGTTGACAACTAGGACGAGAAGTCACATGGACATGGAGAAGTTTGTCAAGCTCTTAAGACGAGCTAACTCCTAAATTACCTTTAATTTAACATCACACAAAACCATACGTTTAAACCCCGTTTAGTAAGCATGAGTGGTGTGAATGTCTGTCAGTGTTGTTAGTGTTATTCAGTTTTTCTGTACTTCTCTTTGTACATTCACTATTAGGTAAATACATGTTTGTTTGTTTTACCTTTGAATGAACAACTGAATGCAGAACCACAACAACCACAGCAAACAAATTAAATAGGGATGGCCAAAATCAATACACTTTGGATCAAATCCATTAGTGAAGGTATGTGATTTAGAAATACCTGGATTATTCCAACCCTTCCTTTTTTTATCGAAAATGGTTTGATCCTAATCTATCTTTGCATGGAATTGGTCCGGTCCAAAAAAAAAGGTTTTGGAAAGGCTGATTAGGAGCAGCCGTCTTCTCATTTGTTACAAAGAGTCAGGTCTTGGAGCTGACTGGTTCACAAACTGTACACCACATTTAAAAAAAAAAAAAGAATGACCTTCATGCTCCTCGCCCTTGTCTCCATTTCTGGTGTATTTTGGCAGTGTTACAGTGCCACATAGACATAATTGTACGTTCAATGCCAAATTATGCATAAACTGTTTTACGCAGATTATCTTGGAAACGACAGCCAGAAAGATGGAAGTGAAAAATCTTTTAATGTGTGGTCAAGGCCTGAGTACTGTATTATGTACGAGTCCCCTTTGAGAACAATTAGGACATGAACAAGAAAAGAAAGAAGCAAAACTTGCAGATCATGTGGGCTCAAAATAAAAATACAGGAAAGTGTTGTTGACTGTTCAATAAATATTTTTTTGATTTTGTTTTGTTTTTGGAACTCCTGAATCTGATGATTCACAAAATCCCACGAAACATAGAACAAGAGGATTTCAGCTAGATGTAGGTGTATGAAGCCACCACAAAGCCAACAATTAATGTTACTGACAATAATTAGGGTTCTTTTATGGTCGGACACTTTTTTTTGGTCTTTAGAGCAGGAAGGAACTTTGAGCTCTTTGTAACCCAGAAAATGGGTTCATATTTTGATTACATAAAACCTAATTAACCTGGAGGTTAAAATCCTCCCCCTAATACAACCCCGGTGTAATGAAGGTCTTCATTACTTATAATGACATACATGTAAAGTGATATTTGTTTGGAATATTAGAATAAAATAATTACGCTGAGAAATAGATTGAAACATGTTACTTTTTCAGTTTTTGCTTCTTTGGCATCTTTCTCAGCTGGTGTTGATGAAGGAAGATTAATGTTTTAAGTGTATTGTTTGTAAAGGTGACTTATCTGCATCAAGTCTTGTGCTTAATCCAGCTGCTTAGGGCCATTTTAACCCCTAGGCGTAACTATTATTTAGGTCAATCAGCAATTTTATACATGCAATGTGTGTTTCGGTGCAAATAAAGGGTTTTAAATCTCCTGTAGGTTCCCCTATCCTGTTTAATCCAGCATCCAGTTCCATCCCACTAAAATGTTTACTGTTTTTCAAACAGCTCTGGTTCTTTAAGTATTGCCTTGCATTTATCTCCCTCACCATTCTCCTATACGCTGAACAGTTTCTCTGCCTCTCAGCTTCTGTTCCTCTGCTAAAGAATAGATTTCCCACAGCATGATGCTGCCACCACATGCTTCACGGTGGGGATGCTGTCACCCCAGCTCGATGTGCAGTAAGGTAAGGCAAGTTTATTTGTATACCACATTTCGGTAACAAGAAAATTCAAAGTGATGTACATGAACAGTAACCTGACACCGCCAGATAGATTTGCTTCGCATATCCATCTGGAAACCTTCCGTTGAAGTAATTTTGGGAAGGGGCGAAAATACTGGTTAGCTGATTGGCCTATGTTGGTGATAGACAAGCCAAATAAACCAATCAGATCAACGAAGCATATGACGTACTCGTCAACATGCTTCGTCGTCGCTCTGTTACCAGCGAAAACACAACCACAAGCCAAGCTACTCTTGCTGCTGCAGGTAAAGGCTCGTTAGCTCAGCAAAGAAATACTCTGTAATTCCGATAAAACTTGCTCGATAGCCACGCTAACGCTAGTTTCATTGGCTGAAGCCGCCATGTTCTTTAGACTGAACTGTCGCGCTTCTCGTTGCGTCACACCTCAACCCGCCTCAAAGCCAACGCTGATTGGACGTTCGTTTGGTGAACGGCTGCAAATTTTCTTTAACGGAGAGTAGCCAGACTGATCTGCGAGTGAAACCTTGAAAGCTCGCGAGATCAGGATGGTCTCACGAGGCTACATGAACAGAACATAAGAAAAATAAAACCTACAAAGGAAAGCACATTGCAGTGGAATAGTAGCAGTAGGTCAAGATAAGTTGAACTACAACAGTCGGAATTGAACATTAAAGGTATATAGCCACGTTATATACGTGGCTATATACGTTTATAAAAAAGGCCAAAAACTGTTTAATCATGATTAAATAAGGTTATATACACCAAGCACCAATCCTGATAGTGTATTGATAGTCCTTTTTGAGCCTAAAAAGAGCCCCACAACGGACAAGATGAGAAGATATAAACAGATGTGGCGCCATCTACCGGCAGTATTGCAGAACTATCAGAAAGTCAGATGCCGACTAACAGATCACTAATAACTAATCCAGGGCCGAGCATGACCCCTCTGCAATTCCTCGCCATAAAGCAGCAGCCTGGCGTGATTGAAGACCAACCATTATTAATTAAATAAACCGATCCAGAGCAACTCTCAACATTCAGGAAAAAGAAAATTCACGTTCATAAACGGAAACAGGGACACAGCATCAAGGTAAAAAACAATCAACCAATCGATCAATCCACTGTCGCTTCATGCTTGCTCAGTATGAGGGATTGCTGCAAAGCAGACGACTCTCCCTGTGGCTCTACGCCTTCTCAGGAGGAGTGTATGCTGCTTGTCAAGACTTTGATGCAATCAACTGGTTCCCTTATATAGGAAATATTATAACCAATCTGTATAATCTGACCCAATCTGTATAATCTGATTGAATTTGACTTTGGAAAATGCCTTGAGATGGCATGTTTCATGAATTTGTGCTGTATAAATAAAATTGAATTGAATTTATTTATAATGTTGTTTTTAGTTAGGACTGTGGAGGCTAAGGAGAGCATTGCTGTTACTATCATCACAGTATAAATAAGGATGTTTACTAATGTCAATCAACTCTGTGGTCACATCTGAGCCTCGGCAGCTTTAGCTTCTGCTTCAGTGGACACCAACAGTCATATTGTATTCCCAGCACTAGTCCAGTCTTTTCCTAGCCTCGTGAGACCATCCTGATCTCGCGAGCTTTCAAGGTTTCACTCGCAGATCAGTCTGGCTACTCTCCGTTGAAGAAAATTTGGAGCCGTTCACCAAACGAACGTCCAATCAGCGTTGGCTTTGAGGCGGGTTGAGGTGTGACGCAACGAGAAGCGCGACAGTTCAGTCTAAAGAACATGGCGGCTTCAGCCGATGAAACTAGCGTTAGCGTGGCTATCGAGCAAGTTTTATCGGAATTACAGAGTATTTCTTTGCTGAGCTAACGAGCCTTTACCTGCAGCAGCAAGAGTAGCTTGGCTTGTGGTTGTGTTTTCGTCGTCGCTCGTAACAGATTGACGACGAATCTGATTGGTTTATTTGGCCCGTCTATCACCAACATAGGCCAATCAGCTAACCAGTATTTTCGCCCCTTCCCAAAATTACTTCAACGGAAGGTTTCCAGATGGATATGCGGAGCAAATCTATCTGGCGGAGTCAGGTAAGTCTTTTCCCTCTTAAAATCATGTATTTTTTTTGTGTTTTTTTCCCCACCACATTTTGGACCATTATTCATTGTTTCCACTACTTTGCTGGGAGATGCTAATAGCTGTTAGCTGCTTCCTTGTTTTATCCCCTACTGCACACGTGCAATTCCAGTGTTGCACTCCACTGTTATTACAAATAAACACAAAGGGCTATATTTACTAACAAATTGAGCAAAACAAACTGTAAAAAGCCAAAATAATAACTAATATGCCAGCAGGACGTGATAATCTTTCTTATGAACTTTGTACGCAACCAGAGTGAGCTACTGATGTATAAATAAATAAAAAGTCAAATAACGTGGCTATGCACCTTTAAGATATTAAGAAGGCAACTCTAAACAAATATGTTTCAGCACTTTTTCAGTCTTCTGGGAGGATACACTACTGCTGTACTTTTCTTTCACACAGAATTTTGTCTGTAGGCCCGAAAATTGCCTTTTGTTTCTTGGTAGGTTTGTGGATGATTGATTGAAGATCATGTAAAAACATATTAAAGGTTTTGGACATTCCTTTATAACCTAGCCGCTGGGTTAAAGTTGACGTTATCCCTGGCTGCTGTATCCCTTGATCTTCAAGTTTCTTAACCAAACCCCTGAGGCCTTTACAGAACAGTTGAGTTAATACGGAGATAAAATTAAACACAGGGGCCCCAAGTTCATGAGGGAAATTCTGAAGGGAACTGATTGTACTGCATTTTTAAGGGTACCAGAGTAAAAAGGGCTGAATACAAATTCATAAGAGCCTAATGAAACACACACTGAAACAGTTCAAAAGTGTTCAATGGTTGAAACACTTGCAAGACTGCAAAATTGTTGGACAGTTATAGGAAGCCGGAATATCCACAAATTATTGAACATTTAAAACATTGAAAATGAATAAAGAAACAGTTCAGTTGAGATTTGAGCTGGCTGTTTTCTAGTTTCACCGTGGATTCACTGTGCAGCTAGCACAAACCAATAGCATTCACAATAAATAAAAACTGCTTTGCCAAAATCAGCCAATTTTTTTTTACATTGTTTCAAACAATGAATTACTAGGATATTAAGCATCTTGAATCATTCAACACATCTAGCTTGTCTTTGGTTACTGTAATTACTTATAGTAAATTAGTATATACATAGTTTATTTATTATGTCTCACAGAAATAAGTGCCTTCTGAAGGACTAGAAATGAATAAACCCATTCAGGACAGCTTGTGAGGCTATACCTAACATGCATTGCCATGCAAAGCACTTGAGCGTGATGAGGAAATGCTCACTGAAGTCTTTTAAGTTTTAATTTCATTCTTCTTTCGATTCCTTTGCACAGAACAATCATTCTATTTGCAATTTAGGAGCTTTGTAAACGAGCCCATCACACCATTTCTTTATGTGAGAGCTGAGTGGCCTGTGAGCTCTGAAGTTATATTTAGAAAGCCAATTCTTTACTCAGACCTTCAGCCTTGGGGCCTTTGCTTTGCACAAAATGAGCAAAGTTATTTTCATTTCCTAATGGTCACCACATCCAAGCAGTAATGAGCAGGGCCAAGGAGGTTTGTTATTTTCTTAAGGAGCAAATTAAAAAAGGGATAAGGAAAGTAAAGGAAAAATCCTGAGTGGTTCCATCATTACAAACCTAAGCCTGGAGGAGAGTTTGCAGTTCATTAGTCTACCGGCCTGATCCTCCTTTTCTACGGGGTTACAGAATATAGGTGATAAATCGCACATCCGTTCAATTCCACTGTGCATGTTGTCATTAAAGGTCCATCCTGGAATTGGAAAAGAGTGCAACATTTCAGATTCACCTGCTGTGTGGTGGTAGCAGCGAGTGTGTGGGTTTTGTTAGGTTTCAAACTTGACTAGCCTCCGGAAAGAAGAAAAAGTTCTTGAAACAAAGACCACTAGCCAGACAATGTCCTCACCATATCTGGGATATCCAGCCATATTTTATAAGTCTCTGAAGATTGAATAAATGCCATCTACAGCGTAAAACCAACAATGTACATCGCCCTGAACACACAATCTCTGTAACCAAACATGAGGGTGGTCTTCAGCATTTACTGTATTTACACTGTCTACATTGTGTCCATATTTCCAGCCTTGATAAGAATCAAGCGTCTTTATTATCATTATGTCACCGTAATGAAATATTGGCGAGATACCGACTCAGAATGCACATATAACACACAGACACAGATCAAAAACACCCATGGAAAGACCGAATCAATGGTTGGAGGTGCGAAACACAAACAGAAACAGGAAGATGGACATATAGAGCCGAAAGCCTCAGGCCACTGCAGATGTCCGTGCTGCCGTCTTAAAGTTGATACTTGCATCATGCAAACATTCTTGCTTTTGCAGCGATAAAGCAACTGTTCTTCTGCCATTTGCCCAATACCAAACGCTATTTTACAGAAAAAGCCAAGACATCGCATCACTTTAAATGCATTTAACTGTTCTATACCGTGTACCTCTTTAGTTACAATTAATATACAATCTGTGTACCACAAGCATTTCCATCTACACAGTTTAATCCTGCAGTGCACACGCTGCAGGAGCCTCCCCGCCTCCGATGGAGTTTCTCTTAGATAGAAACTTTAGGAGTTGTTTCATTGGCACAGCTTAGAAATGCTGTGAAACTTCTGTTTAATTCATAAGGTCTGAGCATCATTTTCAAAGGATGCAGAATAAAACAGCTTTGCAAGGAAGTGGACCTCACATCAGCAGAAACTCACATTTTAAATGTGCTTCAAAGGCAAGTCCTCTTTGTAGAGAAATGCATCAAACTTGGTCTATTTATAGCCAACATTTTGACTGAAAAACATTTTGGATGCGTTCTTGTGGACAAATAAATTACGACCTCTAAGGCTTGTCTGGTTATAACAGTTATATAACAGTCAAAAACCTTTTACCTCACTGTATATAAGATAGGATCAAGTGGACAGGTTTTCAGACCCCTTAAGGTTTTGCACATTTTGGCAAAATTGTACCGCTTTTCGCTGATTTAGTGTTAACGTTTCAAACAACACATGAGATTGGGATTAAAGGCCAGAAGGTGTGTCCCTCTTCCAGGCTTTTCCAGGCTGGTTTAAAAAGGAGCCATGCCAAACAGATTAGGGCCAGTGGAAAAGGGGCCAAAGAAACACACCCAACCCTCCCATCAGAAACTTGCGTTGTAGCAATTAGATCTGGTTGAAGTGAATGGGGATGGGCAGACCGGCTTGCGGTTTTCTGCAGCTGTACTGCATAGCTCTGACCATGGTCGACCCATGCTCTATTTTGGACAGCACTATGCAGCATTTTTGTGACTCCATGAGTAAGACAGGTAGAGAGACACTTTTGCAAAGTAAAACACATCTGCTTTGGGAAAAATACCAAATAAAATCTCCAAACCGCAGGATAAATGGAATGCAGTTTCCAGACAGGTTCATCCCCATTTAGGTCTGTCCTGGAAATCGATAAGAAATAATAATAAAAAATAATCAATAAAACATTTCAATAAACCGAGTACTTACCCATTGTAGGAGCTCAGAAGTACAGTAAACAGATACAATTAAACAGTGATCTTCTTTGAGCTTGAGCGAGCAACAGCTGCAGCTTTACATTTACTGCCACATTTTTTAATGCTGTTGTATCTTCTGAAATTTGCGGTACACACTCTCGCGTCAATACTCGATATTGCGAGTCCGGTGGTCCATGGAGGGACAGCCAGGAGGTGAGGAAAAACATCTGTACGGATCAGATGGTTTGGTGTATTTCAGCCTTGAATGTTTTTTTTCTGCATATAGTCCTCAGCTTTCGTACAACTTGGGTTTAGGATATCATTTACACCAGTGTTTGCCAATGCATTACAAACAAGTAAACACTTTGGCCTCGGTAAACCTTTTCTTTTTGCGCTCGTACAGCTTGTGCAATTTGAGATTTCATTAGCGGCACCTCTCTGCTATTTTATAATTCAGTGCTTTGGGCTGTGGGCAAAGTTTCATACTGAGAAGAATGCGTCAATACATTTGTTATACATTTATGAACAAATACAATTACGTTGTCATCCTTTTTGAACCTTTGGTTTGAAGGTTTCCAAAAGTAGTTTTCTAAATACTACCATATTAAGAAACGTTTCAAAGCACGTAGGAGGAAAAAAAAAAGGAAAGTTCAACGGCACACATCAAGTAGAGCTAAAGCTGCCAGGTACGTGACATAGTTTTCACACTTTGGGACTCTTCAGTATGTCATTGTGATGAAGGCTGACATGTAAAGTATGACTTCATGCCTGTGGACAGCTTTTTTTGTGCTCCGCACCAGTGAGGTCACTGGTCTCCTAATGACTTCCTCGGGGTTCATGGTTGGCCCCCTTTTCTGCGCAGCCGATGGGGTCTCCCTCACCAGCCCCAGCGCGGATCGCCCGCCCTGCACGGACAGCTCAACGCTTGGCTAGCCTTTCTCATTGTTCCTAATAAAGAAATGGGAGGCATAAAGATGCAGCGAGTCACTTCATGCATGCCCACTGGGGTCCTCTTTGTCAGACAGTCAGATGAAGTCGAGTGGAAAAAAGTGCTCACTAATATTGTACACACACACACGCGCGCGCGCACACACCATCGACAAACACTACAGAGGGGATTCTGTTGGGAAATGCTAGATACAACTAGCTGTTTTGGACATGAGATCACCATGCACTGTTTATATGAACAACACTTGCACATGGCCCAGTACTTGATATTCATTGTTACACTATAACAATATTTCCTCAGATAGTCAAAGCTGTGCCTCCTCAGCACTATGTGTGTTTATTCTGCTTACAATTAATAGACCACAGGCCTAGAGTGATTTTTTTTTCTTTCCAGTTGTGCATCTAAAGGCAGGATGAGAGGCATGTAAATCAGGCAGCCCATGTACTTCTTTAATATTTAACATAGGTTATTAGACAGGGCAAAGATTTGACCCCCGAGCGCTTCTGCACATCACATGAATAACTAATGTTGGCTGATTATGTTAATCAGCAGTACTAGGCTGTGATGACCAGGAACGCAGCGGTACTGCTGGAGGAGAGAGTTCTAATCTGAGATGCATCGCAAAAACACAGCCCGAGCCCATCATTAGCTCCGAAACGCAGTCACTGCACAGTGTGTGCAGCACTCGGCGATTTACACTTCACATGCTCAGCTTGAATTTTCCTTTAATATGTATTCTGGAGATAAACATGGTGCATTTGTGAAGCAACTCGCTGTGATCTCCCTTAACTGATAATCAAATATTTGCATAATGATAAGAACACTGACAGTACACCAGGCAGCTCTACATGTTGGCAGCTTCTAATGGCAGCGAGAGCAGGCTAAAATAAACTTCAGTATCTAGAAATCATCCGGTGTTGGTTCTGCATATATTACCAGCTGTACTTGTCAAATTATACAGTTCCCTGCAAAAGTCTTCAGACCCTATGAACTGTTTTTTTTCCCCTGTTAGCACCATAAACCCATGTGCATTTTATTTAGGTTTTATTTGACGGCACAAAGTAGTACATAGTTGTGAAATGGAAGGAAAACAATTGAAAATCTGAAATTTGGTGTACATTTGTATTTAACCCTGTCAAGGGAAAGCAGAACCACATGTCTTTGCAATTAGAGGTGCACCACTTTTGGGTTACGTCTCCAACAGCTTTACATATCTAGAGAATGAAGGTTTTGTAAATACTTTTTTTTTTTTTTTTTTTTTTTTAATAAACCAGATTAGACAGAGATTATCTGTCAACATCAATTTTCCTGTTTTGCCACGGATTCTAAAGCAGATTTAGGTCTGTGCTTTGAATGAGTCCTTTTAACACATGAAAATGCTTTGATCTAAATCATTCAGTTGTAGCTCTGGCTCTATTTTAAGGTTGTTGACCTGGTGGAAGATGAACCTCTTTTTGCAGTATGTAACAGTTTTTTTTTTTTTTAATGGTTACCCTTGATTTAGCTCTATCCATCTTCACATCAGTTCTGACCAGTGCAGAATGGCAGAGCAGGGCATGATGCGGCCATCAGCACGGTGGATGTGGTCTGTTCAGGGTGATGTGCAATGTTGGCCACATCATTTTTTTCCACAAATAGGATTTATTGTGCCTTACCTTCTGCAATGGGTTTCGTCTTGCCATTCATTCCTGGTGGCCATCATTGAAGTGTGCATAAGTAATAGATACCCTGTCAACAGATTATTTTTACCCGAGCTGTGGATCTGTGCAGCTCCTGCAGAATTAACATTAGCTACTTGATTGCTTCTTTGGTTAATGCATTCCCAATCAATCAGTTCAGTTGGATGGGCACTTTTTGAAAGTTTGCGCCACACCTTTATATTTTCAGATCATAGATCTAACAGTTCAGTTCAGATACCAAAAACCAAATTATTATGTTTTAACTTTGCTTTAACCTACTCCACAGCAATCCCTGAGCTGTCGCCTGTGTTCATTGGTTATAATAAAACTGTTTGCTCAGTAATGTTTTCCAAAAAAACATTTTGGACCTTCACAGAAGTGCTGTATTTATACAGATTTTAAATTACAACCCGGTGAAGTCTATTTTCAATTTAGATCACTTCTAACAGCCTTCTTTTGCACTGGATTTTATTCAGGGGTATCAGAGTACAAGGGCTTTGAATTTAAATGCAAATCTAAACATTGTCCTTTTTGTTCCACTTCACAAATATGCACTACATTGTGCTTGTTTGCAATGTAGCATCCTCAGAGTTTTGTGGTTTTAATGGGATAAAATCTAAACGGTTCCAGGATAATCAATACTTTTGCAGGCAACTGTTCATATTTGACTGACTTTTATAATTGTAATTTTAGTTATTTTATACAATGTCTAAATACAATCCACCCCCCCCCCCCACCATATTTAATTGTAGCACTTTTAAGGAAAAATAATCTTTAAATTTGATTTTCAACCTGTTACTGACAGTACTGATGGTTTGGTAGAAAAAACATTTCTAGCACAGGAATTTTATTTTAAACAAATCATTTTATTCAAAAGCAGTTGTATTGATTTTTAAAACTTGCTCCTGCATCACAACGCGAGTACCAGTCGTCCCTCCTGTTTGTCTCGAGACCAAGATAAAAACATACTCTTGGAAAGCCATTTAGAGCTAGAGGCGGGTTGAGTGTGGCTATATTCCATCCCCATCACCAGAGTTCTTTGGCCTCCACCATAAAGAATTCCAACGAGACAATTTTGCGCAGTGTGGGGTGAGCTGACAGCGAGTGTTATTAAAGCACAGGGTGCTGACCGCTCTCAAAGTTATTAAAGTGCTGTGAGATTGTGTCTGTGATAGCCCTGCCGGTCGGGATGTCCTTCACACACGTACAGGTGCATTACAGTCGGGATGCGGTCATCGCAGAGAGAGGGGGGATGGCAGAAGAATGTGTGTGTGTGTGTTGGCTGGGGGTGGGCAGACACAACACCTACATGGAGTGCCGTCATTGTCTTTACTCCTCCATTATCAATAACCATATTTAGTCCGCACTTCAAGAATCCTTGCATTTAAAGCAGGGGAGGCTAAGTCTAGTCCTCCAGCGTTGATATCCTACATGCTTCAGATGTGTTCCTGTATCTGAGCCGATATCTAAAACAGTCAGGACAGCAAATCTTGAAGAATGGAGCTGGCCACCCTTGATTTAAGGTGTTCAGAATCCTGAACTCTACCAGAAGCTCAGTGGTTTAAAACAGACATTGACACAAACCCTGAAAACGAACACCGGAGGATACAGCATGGACTCTTTTCAAATACAACCAATCAGTTATAACCAATCAATTAAATAATTAAACTGTGACTTAATAAGGAACTATTTAAGTCTCACATTTTTCCTCTGTTTCTCACTCCATCACGTTGTCCATTCAAATGTCACTCCAAAGAACGAAAGTGATTCTATGACAGAGGAATATTGTTTTCTACTGTGTCTGCCCTTTGATGGACATGTTTGATATTATACACACTTTATTTTGTGAGTTGAGTCCCTAGGACTTAGTTATATATATTTTTTTTTTTTACAAAGTTTTGGAAATAAATTAAATTTCCAACCTTCAACTAACTCAAGAAGTGTAGTAAGAGTTTAAGTTCATTAAGGATACCCACACAAACTGTTTGCTATCGTTTACGTTTTGGATTCATTTTTGTATAGATCAGCACTTATAATTTGTTATCATTAAAACACAATTAGCTTCCCTATTTCCAATTCTGATTTGTTGTAATTTAGTTTTTAATGTCTATAGATGCGGCCTTTGTAAAACACAAGTCAAATGGGAGGAGGGCTAATGGACTGATTCTGTGGGTTTTAAAAGAGAGGGAAGAATCCCTGAACATCAATCTGCTGTCTGCCTCCTCTCAATCTGTTTCAGCTCCACTCTGACATGACAGCATGGGGGGACTACAGCCATCGATTCATCACTGGGTCTGGAAATAAGAGGACACCTCCAGTTTGTCATACCAGATTAGTCTGTGGCCCATAACCACAGTCCTTAATAGAGTCACTAGCATTTCATCTGAGGTATCCACTAGACCACCACTGTGGATCTCAGGGGAAAAGATGCTGTGGGTCATGTGTGGTTTGGCATCCTAAATGAACATCACGTACTTCACGTGTCTAATCAAAACAAGTCACACGTTTATAACGTTACCATATTGGAGTTTCCACAAAACACACATTTTGGAAGATGCTCTCAAATGTCATTTCTGTGGAAATGCTACATCCATTAAAGGGATGGCTTTGGATTTTTGAAGTGATGTGTTGTTAAAATTTAAGAAGCAGGTAAAATCTCGACTGCAGCAGAAAAGTCTCTCACATCTTTATTAAGTATTAAATCCATCCCAGAGGCTGAAGCAAAAGATAATATTTTGTTCATGTCAGTTTTGGAGCGGCTTATTCAGACGCTGTTTTTTCTTTTGATTTCAATTAGTTTGTTTCGATATTTTTAAGTGAGGCTCTCTGACGTTATTAGCAATAGTTCCCTTTCATGTAGTACAAAAATGTTACTTCAGTGCATGCAAACATGATATTTTGATATAATGTTTTTCCCTATCCACTGTATATATCTGGATGTACTGTATATACCTCATGCACTTTGTCTTTCTTTGTGCACCTTTAGTTGCTTAAGAGCCGATTTCACAAGTAAATCTCTCCATTGTGAGATCAATAAAGTTTTATCTTATCTTATCTTATCTTATCTTATCTTATCTTATCTTAAACTTGAACCTCTGATTGATGGAAGACTAACAAGCTAGTCAAGGATGCATAGCCTTTAACTGACTATGTTTAAAAACAGCTCCAATTATAAAATATAAGAAAAAAAGGAATGCTATGTTAGCAGATAGTAAAATATATTAACAGACTTCAATTTCAACTATTGCACCTGGAACGCACATACATACATCATCATTGATGCTGCTGCTTAACTAACAGTCTGGTGCAAAATCCAAAACTTTGATCCGTTCTTGCTGGTTTGTGAAATTGTGGAGACAGCATTGTATCAAACTGATTTTAGCCATTTGATTTTAAATTGTGTTAAATGGCTAATGTCAGGTAAAACACACCACTGATTAGCTTTATCAAGACCTAAGATGTATGTACTTCACCCAGGTTCATGATGATATTACATCTTTGGTTATTGTCAGGATTCTCTGTGCTGCTCTACTCTAACTCTATTCCTCAGGTGTGTCTGGTTGGCTGAGGAGGCGTGGCCCACACCTGCAGCTCGTTGCAGGCGGCTTCCTCTGGCTTCTTAAGCAGAGCGCTGACAGATGGAAGACGCCAGAGCCTTAACCAGTCGTGGTACGACGTGGCCTCTGTCCCTACTCTCGGAAACCAGCTTGTGAGTTTTGCTCTTCGTTTTTTGACTATTTTTTGGATCTCTGTTTTGCCTCAGATTTTGGTGCTTGGATGCACTCACCCGTCTTGACGTCTCGTTCCGAAGAAACAGACCAGCAGAACCGCCTGCTCAGATTTTGCTCTGGCGCTCCCCTCATACTTCCTGGATGTTACCCAGCGAGGCCTGAGATCCCCTCTCCCGGTTTCTGCTGGTTCTGCATTCACTCTGGTCAATCCATCTGTCAACCGTTGCCGACGAGGTTCGCTCAGGATCCCTCGCCAGTTACATCAGCCGTCCTCAGCCACCAGCCGCCTAAACTCCAGCTGAGTAGAATCATAGAGTACTCCCGACGCTACTTCTTCCCGGTTAGGTCCGCCCAGCTAAATGGTAAGCAGCGCACTTCTAGCAAATTCCCCTGGTTCAACTTTCAGAGTTTCTTACTTCCTCTTTCTTACAGACTCGCCAGCCTTGACGTTCTGACCCAGCCGACTCACCCGTAGTTCCGTCCGTAGATCTGTCTGTTTCCTAAAATAGACATCTTTAAACTGTGCATTGCCTCCCGATCGTATCTGCATGTGGGCTCGTCACCTGAAAACCATGACTGAAGAAGGCTCTGGCCACCAAAGTCCAGCGGATACGTTCGGGCGGCAGTTAGCCGCACAGCAAGAGCAGATGCAGTCGCTAGGTTTAGCCGTCAATTCAACACAGGAACAGCTTCATAGATTAGCCGCTCAGTTTAGCCAGCTCATGGACACAGTTACTTCCGCGATGTCGTCGCCTGTCACTCAAAACAGTAGCACCCCGCCTCCCGTCGCTCCGAGCACTGATAATCAGCTTTGGGCTCCGCCACTTGAGGGCGCGTCACCTAGTCCGGAGAAATTCTCTGGTGACCATGGGAGTTGCGGAGGTTTCCTTTTTCAGTGTAAACTGGTGTTTAACCGATCCCCCCAGACATTCGCCTCAGATGAGGTTAAGATATCTTATGTATTACGACTCCTAACAGGTAAGGCACTTAGATGGGCTGAGGCTCGATTCCCTGATTGTCAGTCATTCGGGGTTACTTTTCAGGAATTCGTTACCGAATTTAAAACTATTTTTTCACCCGAGTTAGATTCGGCTCACCAGTCTCGTCATCTCTCCTCTCGTTAAGACAGCACGGTCGACGCGTATCAGACTTCTCAGTGGAGTTTCGTACGGTTGCCGCAGCGGCGGATTGGCAACCAAGACCGTTAAAGGCAGTATTTTTTCAGGCTCTTGATGAATCCCTTAAGGATGAATTAGCCCGGGTGGAGGAACCCGGGGATTTTGAGGATTTTGTGGCGTTAGCTATCCGTTTGGATACCCGGCTACGTAGTCGGAGCCGAGTTAGACCGAACCAAGTCTTGCGATCATCCACCTCTTCCACGCTCACCCATAGGGAACCTCGGTCCGCTCCACCACCTCCCGAACCCATGCAGTTGGGCCAGGTTGGTTTAACTAATAAGGAGCGTCAACAGCGCTTCGCGGGCAACTTATGTCTATACTGTGGAGGGGAAGGTCATTTCCTTAGAGATTGTCCGGTTCGGCCAAAAGACCCAGTCCACCGTTCGTAACGGGGAGAACGGTGGACGTTAGTAGTTCTAGCCCCCGAGTAGTCACTAAGGCGCCATCTCTTTCTCGCTTATATTTACCAGTTACGTTAATGTTTGATCAAGATACTTTCGATGTCTCGGCTCTAGTTGATTCCGGTTCGGACTTCAACTTAATTGACCAAACCATAGTGGATCAGCTTCGTGTGCCGGTCGAACCTTTACCCGAGCCCCTCCGGGTGTCGTCTTTAGATGGGCAGAGTTTAACTTTAATCACCCCATCGCACTCGACCACTAGTAGTGATAGTTTCGGGTAACCACCGGGAACAACTTTCGTTTTTCGTGTTCCCTGTAAAGCGTTCACCCGTTGTTTTGGGTTTAGCCTGGTTAAGTGTCCACAGCCCGCAGTTTAACTGGGCCGAGTCCCGACTAGAATCTTGGTCTCCAGCTTGTCATTCTCGTTGCTTACAGTCCGCTCGCCCTGTGTCTGTTACCCCCTTCCCCTGAGACAGAATCTGGGGACGTTATTGACCTCTCGCTAGTTCCGGAAGAATACCACGATCTTCAGAGGGTATTCAGTAAGACTCAGGCTTGTTCACTTCCCCCACATCGCCCTTACGATTGCGCTATTGACCTATTGCCTGGGGCTCCACTACCGGTGAGTCGGCTCTACAACATCTCCAGGTCAGAACGTCAAGCGCTCGAGAAGTATATAGGGGAATCTCTAGCTACTGGGTTAATCCGTCCTTCATCCTCCCCATTGGGCGCCGGCTTCTTTTTTGTTGGTAAGAAGGATGGAACCCTTCGACCCTGTATCGATTATCGAGGGCTTAACCAAATAACCGTTAAGAATAAGTACCCCGCTCCCTCTATTATCCTCAGCCCTCGAACCAGTCCAGAATGCTAAGATCTTTACTAAACTTGATCTGCGCAACGCTTATCATTTGGTTCGGGTGAGACAGGGGGATGAGTGGAAAACGGCCTTTAAGACCCCGCTAGGTCACTTTGAGTACTTAGTCATGCCTTTTGGTTTGTGCAATGCTCCGGCAGTTTTTCAAGCATTGGTGAACGATGTCCTTCGGGATTTTTTGAATGTTTTTGTTTTCGTCTATCTAGACGATATCCTGATTTACTCTCGTGACCTAGAACAACATAAACAACACGTCCGTCTTGTTCTCCAGCGATTATTAGAGAATCGCTTATTTGTTAAGGCCGAGAAGTGTGATTTTCACCAGTCTTCTGTTTCCTTTCTTGGTCTTGTGTTAGAGGGCGGACAGGTCAAGTCTGATCCAGAAAAGATAAGGGCAGTGGTGGAATGGCCTGTTCCTGAGTCGCGCAAACAGCTCCAACGCTTTCTTGGTTTCGCTAACTTCTATCGGCGCTTATCAGGAACTATAGTCAGGTAGCATCTCCGTTACATGCTCTCACTTCCCCCAAGGTTCCTTATGTCTGGAGTCCAGAGGCCGAGGAGGCTTTTAGTAAACTTAAGTCTCGTTTTTCCCAGGCTCCCATACTAGTTCACCCCGACCCAGCCAAACAGTTTATTTTAGAGATCGATGCCTCTAATACCGGGGTGGGAGCGGTTTTGTCCCAACAGTCTGAGGTTGACTGTAAGTTACACCCTTGTGCGTTCTTCTCCCGTCGTTTATCCCCGGCAGAGCAGAACTATGATGTAGGTGATCGTGAGCTATTAGCTATTAAACTAGCGTTGGAGGAGTGGCGGCACTGGTTAGAGGGATCCGAGCAGCCCATCATAATATGGACAGATCACAAGAAACCTCTCCTATCTGCAGTCAGCCCGTCGACTCAACTCAAGACAGGCCCGTTGGTCTTTGTTTTTCTCTCGATTCAACCTCACCATCACCTACAGACCCGGCTCCAGAAATGTCAAGCCTGATGCACTGTCCCGTCTGTTTACCTCTTTTGAACAAGAGAGGGAGCCGGAACCGATTCTTCCTCCCACTTGTACTGTTGGAGCGCTGCATTGGGATCTGGAGGACAGAATCAGACAGGCCCAACTTTTAGACCCGGACCCAGGTACAGGGCCACCTGGACTTAAGTACGTTCCCCAGTCTGTTTGTCTGAGGTTCTACGTTGGAGTCATGACACAGAAGTTTTTCCGCCCATCCGGCATTTTTAGAACCCAGTCCCAGGTCTCCCGGCGTTTCTGGTGCCTTCATGGACTAAGATGTTAGAGAATATGTTCTAGCCTGTCCCGTTTGCGCCCAGAATAAGTCTTCTACTCAGCCACCTTGCGGTTTTGTTAAATCCTCTTCCCATCCCCCAGACGTCCTTGGTCCCACATTGCGATTGATTTCGTACCTGGTCTCCCCTTGTCCCAAGGTATGTCAACTATCTTGACGGTAGTGTGATCGGTTTTCTAGTCCTGTCATCTTATTCCTATCCGCAAATTACCCAACGCCCTCCAGACAGCTCAGCTTCTTATCAAACATGTGTTCAGACTTCACGGCATCCCTGTTGACATCCTCTCTGACCGGGGTCCTCAGTTTATCTCCCAGGTCTGGCGCACTTTTGCTCTGCTCTGGGTGCCCGTTATACACTCACCTCTGGATATCATCCTCAGACAAATGGCAACTGAACGCATGAACCAGCAACTAGAAACTACTCTCCGCTGCCTTACGTCATCTTCACCTCTGACTGGAACAAGTTTTTTGGCCCTGGGTGGAGTATGCCCTTAACTCACACATCACCTCTGCGACTGGACGTTCACCTTTTGAAGTTGTTTTAGGATATCAGCCTCCACCTTCTACCCACAGATGAACTCAGGATTCCCTTCACCTCCGTAAACGGACTACATTGCTCGCTGCCAGGACATCTGAGATCAACTATCACTGCCCTCACTCGCACCGCAGAGCGGAGCAAGAGGTTTGCCGACCAGCACGCCGACCAGCTCCTCAGTATCCGCCCCGGTCAGAAGGTTTGGTTATCCTCCAGAGACGTTTTGTCCACCCCTCCGCTAAGAAGCTTGCTCCCCGGTTCACTGGTCCCTTAATGAGATGAGACAGTGATTAACCCGAGCACCGTCCGTTTACGTTTGCCCCCTCACTCCCGAGTATACACCCTACTTTTCATGGTGTCCCAGATTCAAGCCCGTTTTGGACAGCAACTTGTGCCCTCCTCCGGACCCCCTCCACCCTCCCAGGACAGTCAGAACCCTCGGGTTCTCATGGTTGTGGATGGCCGTCGGCGAGGTAGGGGTCACAATACCTCGTCGACTGGGAGGGTTGTAGCTCTGAGGAGCGCTCGTGTTTCCGCAGCTACTATCTTGAATAAGGACTTGATTTCAGATTTTTGGGCTACTCAGCCCAGCACCTCTTCGTCTGGGCCGCCAGGAGGCGGCCGTTTGAGGGGGGGGTAGTGTCAGGATTCTCTGTGCTTGCTCTACTCTAACTCTATTCCTCAGGTGTGTCTGGTTGGCTGAGGAGGGCGTGGGCCCACACCTGCAGCTCGTTGCAGGCGGCTTCCTCTGGCTTCTTAAGCAGAGCGCTGACAGATGGAAGACGCGAGCCTTAAC